>NW_020954569.1:2641945-2683564 GCF_900497805.2 Vombatus ursinus | reverse complement strand
CACACACACACACACACACACACACACACACACACACACACACACACTTGACTAGCTATGTGACTCTGGGCAGGTTATTAAGTGACTTTGCCTCAGTTTCCCCAACTGCAAAATGGGGATTATAATATAATACTTCCCAGGATTGTTACAATGATCAAAGATGATAATTTTTGTAAAGCACTTAGCCTAGGGTCTGGAGCACTTAATCAGCACTTAATGAATGGCTGTTTCCTTCCTTATCACAAAAACACCCACAGACCATTAGGATCTGGACTCCTGTATCCTGCACCCTTGGGAAGACGCCTGTCTTAGTAGCACTGCTGTTAACTCTGTGGGCAGGAGCAGCTGACATGCAAGATCTCCTCCCCTTCCCCCATTTTTATTTGTATTGTAACATACCTTCTCTTAAAGTACATGAAAGTAAAGAAAAGAGAATTAATGGTTAAGATATTTCTGTTACCAGCTACTTCCAAGAAATGTTAAAACAGTATTTGAAAAGATTAAACTACAATATTTCAATTTTCACTGTTACTAGTATTATAATGCCTTTCAAAAGCAAAACTACCGGTTGGGTTACAAAATTTGGAAATGAAGTATTTCTAAAACTTAATATTAAGACCTTTCCAAAAAAGTTTCTGTTCTTTCTCAAGGAGTCTTTTGAAACACTTAAGCTTAAAGCACAGAAAAAAAAAAATAGAACAGGTGCAACAATCCCAAATATCATTTAATGTCTAAATGATAGTAAAAGGTTGCCAACCCATAAAATTCAGTAAAATGAAACATTTTAATACATTGTGTCTCTTAACACTTATGGAAGATTGGCTATGTAGTATGGTAAAAAGTATGTTGGACATGTAGTCCTGCCTCTGACACATAACTAACTGTATGATTAAGAGTCACTTAATCTGTTTCAGCCTCTGTTTCCTCATCTGTAAAATGGGCATGACAGAAATATCTACCTCATAGATTGTAAGGCTCAAATAAGAGACCTTAAAACATCATATAAATGTCAGTGGTTTTCATTTGTTTCTGTATCAGCAATGTGAAACCGTAGTTATGCAAAAGTAAATTAAGAAAAGTCAGTCATCTAATATATTCATTGGGTGAACAAAAACAATTTCCTCATAACTAGAATAATGCCAATTTGTTTTGAAAGAAGAAACTGAATCAATTGGAAGACTAGTATAGCAGTTCCTAACTAATTCATACTAATTACTGGAAGCTTTGCAGCTGATGGAACTGTGATTTAGCAAGTAAACAAACCTTATCAAAAGAAAATTAGAGCTCTTGCTTTCCCAAATGTATTTCCCTCATTTATCTTAATAAGTGTGATTTAATTTTGTTTATTGGTGATCATTCTTCATGTTATATTAAGTTTACTTTGTATAATTAATTAAATCTTAGTAATAGGAAAACTAACTGCAGATGTCAACTTTTTTTTTAACCTCTTCTGGATCTGAATTGACCCCAATGGCTATAAATCCAAGAGTAAATTCCTAGCCAAGATCTTAAATACAGACAGGGACTAATCTAATTTGCAATTTGCCCCAAAGTCAACCTTGTACTAAGAGCAATCAAATCAAGAAAGCCCAGATGTCATAGGTCCTAGAACCTCAGCACTTAAAGAAGTAGTCCATCTGATTATAGAAGGATAATCTCAAAACCACAGAACACTTCTGCTCTCCAAAATGGAGTCTTTAGAAATAAACCTATCAAGAAATAAAGCAGCTGGTCTAATCCTCATGGAATCACATTTAGATCTAGAAAGAATCTCGGGTCACCTATTACAACTCCCTCACTTTATCAATGAGGAAAATGAGACTCCAATGAGTTGAAGTTACTTTCCCCAGATCACAGGAGAGAAGGGAAGAACTGATATTTGACTCCAAGGCTTCCAACTCAAAACCCAACATTCTTGGACAATGTAATACTTCTTCACTTTGCTGATAAGAAAACTGAAGCCCAGAGAGCTTTAATTAAATTATCTAATGGCACATAGTCAGCTAGGAGCAGGACTAGAACCTAGGACTCCTGACTCCCAAGCTGGTGCTCTTTTCACTATACCACACTGTCCTTCAAGTAGCAGATACATCCATCACACACCCTGCTCAAAGCAATGACTACCATCTCTATTTCTGACACTGATGCTGCCTCCAAGTTCTGTGCCAGACTCATCAGAGTCATCTCTGAGACAACATTTACATAAAAAGACACTGTAACTAACAAAACATTTCTCAATCATCCTACCTGTTCTTACCGAGCTCCTACCTCGTGATTCTGTATAAATTGGGGGGGGGGGTAGGAAGAGGGACGAGGACAATATAACACAATAAAAAGTTAAAATGTCAAAAAATAAAAGTAGTATTTATAGAGTGCTTTAAAGTTTTCAAGATGCTTCATAAATATTATCTCATTTGATCCTCACAACAATACTGGAAGGCAGTGCTATTATGAGCCCCATTTTTCAAAAGAGGAAATTGAGGCAGACAGTGGTTAAGTAACTGGCAAAGTAGCCAGTAACTGTCTGAGACCATATTTGTATTCAGATATTCCTAACTCCAGTCCAGCATTCAATCTACTACACACTACTTAATTGCCTCTACAGCTGTATTTTGTAAAACATATATATGCATATATAATATCTGTTACAGAAAATATATTTATATCTCTATAATTTATGAAAGATAATTGCCAAAAGCATGGTACATACATAAGAAAGGACTCTAAACTTAGAAGTAGATGAAACCTGGGTTCAACTCTTCCCTCTACAAATAAATTTAATGTAAACAAATTATACTTATTACTTGTTTGACCATAAAAAAGTCACAACCTATCTGACCCTCAGTTTCCTCAACAATAAAATGGGGGTAATAACATTGCAGGAATTCACAAGGTTATTATGAGGAACAAACAAGATGATGTAGAGATTTTGCAAACCTTAAAGCACTCTGGCCTCACTAAAAAAAAAATTAATAAAATATAGTTTAAAAGGGTGTGCAGCTAGGTGCCACAGTGTATAGAGAGACCAGCCCTGGGGTCAGGAGGACCTGAGTTCAAATCCAGCCTCAGATACATAATACTTCCTAGCTGTGTGACTCTGGGCAAGTCATTTAACCTTATTAAAAAATTTAAAATATAAAAATTAATAAAATTTTTTTTAAAAAAGCACTCTGCATCTTAGGAGTTTGGGGGAGAGGTGCCACTGAGCTACAGTGGGCCTAGAAAGTTTCATGGAGATTTTCTGTACTTAAGTAAACAAACAAACAAAACAAAACAAAACCATATAGAAATATGTAATAAAGGAGATATGCCTAGATATCAGAGTTCATGTTTTATTTGACCAAACCTTCCATTTAAATCAGTACTATGAGCTGGCAGTCAGAAGAGTTAACGTGATCTAAGATGGTATTAACAGAAATCTAGTGTACTGAACAAGGGAGGCAATAATCCCACTATATCCCATGCTAGTCTTAGAACCTCTCAAGAAATACTGGAACTTGTCAAGATAATCAGGGTGGAAAGGATAACAAAAACTTTATCATCCAAAGTACAGCTGATTCAATCAATAAACATTTATTAAGTACCAACTGTGTGCCAGGCACTGTGGTAAGCTCTGGGGATACAAAAAAAAAAGAGGCAAATGACAGTCTCTCCATTCAAGGAGCTTACAATTTAATGGAGGAGATAACAGGAAGACAAATATATGGAAACAATTTATACAGGATAAGTAAGGAATAATTAGCCAAGGAAAGGCACCATAATTAAGAGGGGTTGGGGAAGGCTTCCAGTAAAAGATAGGATTTTATTTTGGGACTTCAAGTAAGCCAGGGAGATCAGACATTGGTAGAGGGAGAGCAAGCATTCCAGACATTGGGGAACAGCCAGAGAAAATGGCTAGAGCCAAGAGATGGAGTGTATATTGTTTGTGGAATAACCAAGAGGGCAGTGTCAATGGATTGAAGAGTACATGCTGGAGAGTAAGGTGTAAGAAGTCTGGAAAGGTAAAAGGGGGCTAGGTTATTAAGGACTTCAAATGCCAAACAGAGCATTATGTATTTGATCCTGGAGGCAAAAGGAAGTCACTGGAGTTTATTGGGGGGAGGGGTAGAGAGTGGGGGTGTCAGTGTGACATGATGAAGTCTGTGCTTCAGGATAACCCTTTAGTGGTTGAATGGAGGATAGACTTGAATGGGGAGAGAATTGAGGCTGACAGACCCACCAGCAGGCTTTTGCAATAACCTAGGCATGAGGTGATGAAGGTCTGCACTAGAGTGGGGGCAGTGTCAGAGGAGAGAAGGGACCACACACAAGAGATGTTCAAAGGTGTAACTGACAAGTCTTGGCAATAGCTTGGATAATGGGGAGGTGAGAAATCATGAAGACTCCTATATCGTGAGCCTGAAGAACTGGGAGATTGGTATTGTTCTCTAAGATAATAGGGAAGGTTGGGTAGGGGGGATCAGGGGAATGAGGTTTAGGAGGAAAGATGAGTTCAGTTTTGGACATGTTTAGTTTAGACTATCTACTGGACATCCAGCTCAAGATGTCTGAAAGGCAATTGGAGATGTGAACTACAGGGACTGGATCGGCCTTGGCCCAAGTGTAAAAAACCTGGAAGTGGCCTGGAAGCTATCTTAAATTCCGTTCAGCAAGTATTAAATGTCTGCTATGTATGCGCAAGGGATCGCCCAAGGCTGGAGAAGCAATGGAGAAAGATGAAAATGAAATACAAGATAATTTTGGGAGGAAGAGAAAACTAACAACTAGGAAAATGAGGACACACTTCTTGCACTATGCAGCATCTCTAAACTGGGAAGAAAGATTAGTATTATTATTATTAGATTTAAACCAATACTTCACATCTAGATATGTGACCTAGATATAAAAGGTCGTATCATAACCAAATTTAGAGAAACATGGAAAATTATCTATAGATCTATGAATAGGAAGAAAGTTCATGACAAAACAATGAATAAAGAGGATCACAGATGACAAAATGGATCATTTAGATTGTATACAATGAAAATTTTTATACAAACAAATCTAATAAAGCTATGATTACAAAGGAAAAGAGGACAAGATCTTTGTAGCAAGTTTCTCTGATAAAGGTCTCTTATTCAAAATATATAATGAACTGATTCAAACACATAAGAGACATCCCCCAACTGATAAATGGTCATAGGACATAAATCCACAATTCTCAAAGGCACAGGCATATGAAAAAAAAAATGCCCCAAACCCCACTAATTAAGGAAATGAAAATTAAAGCAGTTCTGAGATTCTACCTCACACCCATCAGTGTGGCAAAGATGGCAAGAAAGAAAGAGAGAAAGAAAGAAAGAAAGAGAGAGAGAGAGAGGAAGGAAGGAAGGAAGGAAGGAAGGAAGGAAGGAAGGAAGGAAGGAAGGAAGGAAGAAAGAAAGAAAGAAAGAAAGAAAGAAAGAAAGAAAGAAAGAAAGAAAGAAAGAAAGACAGAAAGAAAGAAAGAAAGAAAGAAAGAAAGAAAGAAAGAAAGAAAGAAAGAAAGAAAGAAAGAAAGAAAGAAAGAAAGAAAGAAAGAAAGGAGAGGGAAAGGAAGGAAGGAAGGAAGGAAGGATGGAAGGATGGAAGAAAAAGAAAATAATAGATGTTAAAGGGACTATGGTTAAAAAACGAACAAACAAACAGGCACACTGATGCACTTTTGGTGGACTAGAGAATGGGTATGACCCTTCTTGGAAAGCAATTGAGAGTTATACATGAAAAGTTACTAACAATGTGTGCCCTTTGGTCTAGCAGTAAAACACTGTTGGGTTTATACCCAAAAGAGATTTTTTAAAAAGAGGAAAGTCTTTTACTTGTAAGAATGTTTATCATTGCTCCTTTGGTGGTAGCAAAAAGCTGGAAACTAAGAGGACGTCCAACAACTGAAAAAAAAAAATGACTGAATGAGTTGTGGTATGTGAATGTGGAGTACAAATATGCTATAGAAAATGAGAAAATTGATTATATCAAAACAATATGGAAAGACATCTATAAACTGATGAAAAGTGAAGTTAAGTAGAAACAAGAGAATAATTTATACAATAACAATAATGTAAAAACAAATAACTTTGAAAGCTGTAAGAATTATAATTGATGCAATGACCATTCATGATTCCAGAAGACTGATAGGAGATGCAGGGCAGAGATGTAACAAATTAGAGCATAGTCCTAAACATATGGCTCATAACACTTCTGATCAAACCAGATTAAAATTTAATTGGGAAACATTTAACAAAATGAATGAAAATATAACAAAAAAAGATAATATTACATTTTAAAACTAAGTCAATATATGGCTTCCAGGGATGCTCATGTATGGATTAATAACTTTTTTCCATTTAAGTTTGATACCACTGGTATAGAATAAGACATCTGTTTTTGTATACATCCAGCAAAAGAATATATTTTGTTTGATTAATCATATTTTTACAAGAAATTTTTTTCCAATTCAGTGGATAGTGGGAGGGAGATAAAATCGATTTCTGTTAATTTAAAAAATGGAGGTGGGAGTATTACAGATATGAAATGCTGCATGTACTTTCAGTTGAAGTCATGGCATAATTTGTTTTATTTAACTTTTTTATTTTGTAACAAGGGACCTCTCACTAAGTGAGAATAATTTAAATGTAATATAAAAATAAAACATCAATAAAACTTTAAAAGTTAATTTGAAAAGAAAGTGCAGAAGAGAGTGCAAGGTATAGAGAGACAGCTTTCAGTTCAATTTAAGAGCAATTAAAACTATTTTAATAGAACTGTCATCCTTCTGAAATAAGGCCATTTATAGATCATACTGCTTCCATTCAGCCCTTCTTGTTCAAACGCTGCCCCTCCCCCAACAAGAATCATTTTGACCTTGTTACTGGGTCCCTGAGAAAGAAACCAGGAAAGATATGCTTTGGCCTTTTCTTGCCAGGAACCAGGTGAATAAGTCACTTCCTGGCCATTTCCATTTATTGTGTTCCTGCCCCCCCACCCCAGACCCCATCTAGCTCCCTTTGAGTGCAATCTTCCCAAATTAAAACATAAATTCCTTGAAGGGAGAGACTTCCTTGCTTGCTTGAATTAGTATTCCCACCACTCAGCACAGTGTCTGGCACATAGTACCATCATCATATTGAATATTTTGTCAATCAAAGTGTTTGAACAATTGCTGGCTGTCCATCAGGACAGGAACATTGCAGAGGGTGTTCATATGTGGGTTAGGAGCTTGGACCAGATGTCATGCCTCTTCTAACTTAAAAGAGTTTCTCCTAAGAAGTAGACATTGAAGGATAAAGCAGGGACCAGGATAGGCTGAGACTGCACAAGGCTATTCCAAGACAGTAGAACAGGAGTCCCTAATAGGTCGATCTTTATCTATGAAATAAATCTTCTCTCTTCTCCCCCACCAATTGCTTGTTGCTCATGAAGAAAGCCAGTGGGGAGCACAGTATAATCAGAAGCTGCACCTGGTCAACCCTTAAAATACACATACCCTTCCACTGTGAAGTCTTAACACAGGGATCTTGTGGCTACAGAGACTCTGTAAAGTTAAACAATCAATGAGCATTTATCAGCACCAACCATACGCTAAACCTTGTGTTGTAAGTAGGGATAAATCAATCCCTACTAAGAAGGAACTTAAATCCTAATGGGGAAGACAAGAGCATATGTAAGTATATAAAAATAATTATAAAGAGAATAATAATACAAATAAGCACAAATTAAATATAATATGTGAGAAGGAAAACACTAGCAGTTGGGGGTAAGAGAGGAATTGGGAAGGTTTTCATGTAGAAGGTGGTGTTTAAGTTGTATTTGAAAAAAGAAAGGGATTCTACGAGGAAGAAGTTAAGAAAAGAGTGCATCCTAGGTATTTGCCAGTACAAAGCCAGAGAGATAAAACACAGGCTATCACGTGTGAGGGACAGAAAGGCCAGTTTGACCAGAATATAGTATGCAGGAGGAAGGAATGAGGCTGGAGAGGGGTTGTGATCAGGTGGTAAAGGGCTTTAAAAGCTAAACAGAAACCATCAAAACTGATGAAGTAGGAAAATGATGTGGTCGAATGAGTCCTTAAAGAAAATCACTTGGATAGTAGTGTGGACAATAAACTGGAGAAGAGGTTTGAGGCCAGATGACCAGTTAGAAAGCTCTTGCAATAAGAGCCTGAGCTAAGGTGATATCTATATGAGTCAAGAAGAAGGGGTGATGCAAGAGGTGTCGTAAAGATAGAAAAGGCAAGATCTGGCAACTGAATGAATATGTGGGATGAGTAGAAGAAGTCAAAGATAATTTGATAATAACTATCTTACAAACACGAGAGATTAGAAGGATGATAATGTATTTGAAATAAACTGGGAAAGTTGGAAGAGTATTTGGAGGGGAAAGTAATATGTTCAGTTTGGGACATATTAAGTTTGTGATGCCTTTAGAACATCTAATTTCAGATGTCCAATAGGCAACTGATATGGGACTGATGTTCAAGCAAGAGGTAGACTGGATATATATGTTGGTGAAGAATCTGAATAGAGATGTTAATTAAGTCCATGGGAACTAGTGAGGGTGAGAAGGAGTTGGGGAAGAGGGGGATGGGGTAGGGGAGAGAGAGATAGAGACAGGGAGACCAAGAAAGAGAATAAATATGAATATGAATAGAGGGGAATAGAGAAGGCCTAGGAGAGAACCTTGAGAAACATCTACATTTGGGTGACTTGATAAGAATAAGCCAGTCAAGCAGAAGGAGGAACACACAGCTAGAAGGAGTACCTGGAGAGAGTGCTATGAAAATGCAGACAGGAAAGAGCATGCAGGAGGAGAAGGTGGTCATCACAGTGTCAAATGGAGCAGATCTAACAACTAAGAGCTCGTTGATAACTTTGGAGAGAACAGTTTCAGTGAGTGAATGGAAGCCAGATTGCAAAGAGTTAAGGTATAAGAGAGGATAAAAATGGGAATTGATAGTGAAAGTTGTTTTGTTTTTGTTTTTTAAAGAACAGGGGAGATTTGAGCATCTTTGAAAGCAGTAGAGAATGAACCAGTAGGGGAGACAGAGGGGAGATACTGAGTTTGCAATCTACTGGTGATGACGGAATAGTTTCTTCCTCTACAGCCACTGACTGTGATTAATAGAGGGACAAGGAAGGTGGGGAACAGGAGGTGGGAGATTGTTAGCCAGAGTGGTACACGAATAGCAAAATTCAGTCTCCAAGAAATGTGGCAGAGTGCTGCCCTGGATCTGGGTTCAGGTGGCCCCCCAGTCCACTGCTGCTGCAACTGTTCCTCCATTTCCTCCTCCTCTGTGGCTGGAGGAGGACAAAGTCCTCTGACTCTAGATTCAGCACGCTTCACATTTGGCCATGCTGCCTAAAGTATTTATGTACAGAAGCATAAGAAATAAGGCTGGACAGGTAGATTCCATATCGTGGAGGGCCTTAAGGCAAAGGAAAATTTAGCCTTTGAGGTAGGCAACTGAAAGTTATTGAAAGTTTCTGAGCAAGAGAATGGCATTTTAAGAAGAAAAATACACAAGTGTTATTGATGAGAGATTGAATGGAGAAAAATAAATGGATATGAAATCAGGTGGATGTATTTTTTAGTTGTCCAGGAGTAAAGTAGCAAGATCTTATACTAGAATAGTGGTAGTGGGGATAGAAAGGATGAGTCAGGTTTTGAAATTTTTCTGCAAGAGATATAAGAAAAAAAAATCTAGATAACAATGACTGGGGATAAGAGGTATTAATGATGACTCAGGTTTTTAACTCAAACGATTAAAGGTTCCAATAAGAGAAATACAGACCCAAGCAAGGAAGGAGATGATGATATACTAAGTTTTAGAGAGAGAAATTGGGGAAATCCAAAGGAAAATATACAGTAGGCAATTAAAGCACAGGAAAATAAGAGCTCAGAAAGGTCAATGTTGGAAAAGCAAATATGGGAAGTCATACATATAAAGAGCATATTTAAAACTATGGGAATGGGTGAAATCTCTTCAAGGTAGGCAGGATAGTACTTTATTCGTATAATCAATAGTCAAAGCTAAAAAAAAAATTACTCAATAAAGAACACCAAAAATGGAATCAGAGTTAATAGTAATGAGAATACTCAAAATATCTAAAAGTATAGTACTCATTCATTGAAATAATGCAGGTCAGACCATGACTGTTACTTGATGGACTGCTGACTTGAAGTGGTTGACAGGTATGACAAACTTAATGGGGGCAGGAATTGATGCTAACATAAATAAACGAAGCACAAATTAAGCTGATCTCTGGGAAGTCACAACTTACTCAGAACCCAGAAAAGCTAAAGATCAAATGCTTTCAGTTACAGAAGGATTCAGCAACAATTTTTTTTTAAAAATCATTTTATCCTGAAACCAACTATGTTGCTGCCATCTAGATAAGTTCACAAAAAAAGAAATTTTTCACAATGAATTTTGTCAATGGCTCTGTGAAGATACAGCCATGAATATAATTAATTATTGCAAAGAAATTCAGAACCAGGTATGAAATTTAGACTTCCACTTCCCAAAAAACCCCCAAGCTTTTAGAGTTCCACATTTTAAAAGACACGTTAATCCACATTACTCAACTTGACTAGGCACAAAGAAGTTTGTTTCAAACACTGTCATATAATATAATGATTTAATAATAGTATGGTGAACAGCTGTGACTTCACCATATCAACATCTGTCCCATTTTCTAAACAAATTATGATACATTTAACATAAATTACCATAAGTACTTTTAAAATCCAAGTCATAAATGACTCACCTCACATTATGTTCTGATATTATATAACATCCTTCACCAAAGTCCTTCTTTCAATGCCTTCTCATGGCATGGAGGTGACCCTGAATTGTCCAAGGTGATGCTGGCCAAATGAATACAAGCTCTGTGCAGGTCCTACCAAGCTGGAAAAGCTTTGAGAACTGGGACTAGTGACAGATTATGTGGCTATCACTCAACAGTTCCCCAGAAGGCAAGTCACAGCTAATTTTTTTTTAATTTTGGCTATGACAGCTAATTAAACTGAGTACTAAAGCATGAAGTGATTGAGACCAGATGAAATATTAAAGTATTATATACAAAGAAATAATCACCAATCCATTTGGCATTTTAATATTTTTCCAAATTATTAACCAAAATTGCTTCTTTGCTACATGCTACCTTAACTATCAAAAGTTGGAAAAGGAGAGGAAAATGTTAAATGTACCATTATACCTCTTTTATTTATTTATTTGTTGCTTTTTGGTTCTGATATGTGACTTCATCAGCATAGGGAATACCCTTATATTTGCTCCAATAATTCAGGTCTGAAACTCCTCTGTAGCCTATAGTCTTCAAGTATCCTTGGGGCACTGAATGATTAAGTAACTTGCCCTTGGCCACACAACTACGTACAATGTGTCAAAGGCAGGACCTGAACTCAGATTTTTCCAAACCCCAAGCAAGGCTGGATCTTTATCGATTACATCATACTGCTTCTCATTATCCAATTACAACATGCCCTATGTAACTACCAAGAACTAGAGATAAGCTTGATGCTACAGGAAGGGGGAAAAAAAAACAAAACTATGCTTATCCTTTGAAGATTAGTGCCCCAAAGCCCTCTACCTTAGGATCATAGCTTTAGAGCTAGGAGAACCTCATAGAGGTCATCTAGTTTAACATGCCCATTTGACTAATGAGTAAACCATGGCTCAATGGGAAGAAGTGACTTTCCTTGGGTCACTAAGGCAGGAAAAAAAGCTTTAAGTCAAACTCAGATCCTGACTCCAAATTTAGAAACCTTTCCAGTATGCCATGCCATCTCTCTTTGCTGACAAACTAGAGTACTAATGTCACCTGTCAAAGTTTACACCAAACTTTCTGTTTTCATTTTCTTTAACACTTGGATTTCCTGTCTGCAATTCCCTTCTTCATATTTAATGTGAAAGGCATTGTTATTTTCTCCCTAGGCCTGAATGGAAAGAAAGCTTTACAGTAAGTATTTGTACTAGTTAAGTACCTCATAAGTCAAGCTCAAATGCCTCCTTGATTGATTACAATCTTCTAATAGTCTTTTTACAAAAATTATGAACACAAAGCTTCTGCTAATAATATAATCCTTCAGGTCAGATGTTACCTTTTAGGAAACAATTACTACTAGTATACTGCAGAAATGTGCATTAGCAAGTGGCAAAGTTCCCATTCCTGACTCAAGTAACTTTACTGTAATCACACTGTAAATGTCCTACAAATAATCTCACACATACCTATCTTAAAGTCAACATCAAAACTACTCAGGTAAATAGAGCTAGCAGAATTATCCACCTTGAGATAACAAAAAAGAACCTTGCAGATAAAACATGTTTTGCTAAGTTGTACTTCAATAAATTTGCTCTTTTCTTTTCTCAAAAGAAGTTGTGAAGTTTTGTTTTGTTTTTCAAATAAAAATTTTCCAAGAAAATTTTTACTGCAAAGGGGGAAAAAACTTCTAAATATAAGACACTATTTGGGGAAGAAAGTTATGTGGCCAATTTTTATAAATTATTTCATGGGTTAACATTATTATGACAAATGACAGAAAATGTCATTTATTTGAAACTTCTAAATCACCACATAAACTATTATGTATGGTTTAAATTAGGTAATCGTACATGAAATTGCCTGTCATAGAATGTGTATCTTTCTCTTTGTTATCATTCACTCCAGTGTCTCCTTTGTACTACTATTGCCCCCACCCAAAAAAAAGAAAACCAATTTTTGCTTTTCTGCTGTTTTACTTTAATTTTTACTGTGGTCAGTTCTGGAAAACATAATGCATTAAGTCTTTATATACTGGCTCAAAGAAGAAAAACATGTTTCTTAAGACTCTGAACTTCAGATCCTAGTATTCAAAGCCTGCCACATTTCTCGTCTTAGCCTTTACATTTTCATTTCATTTACCCAATTTCCAGATATAGCAGGCAACTCCATCCATGACTTCATTCTGCCTTCTCCTATCTCTCTGTGCCTTTGATCACACACTCTTTGTACCCATACCCTACCAAAAAAAAAAAGGAACTGGAATTCCTCTTTTGTACCCCATCTACCTCCTATTGAAAATCTTCCTTTCCTTCAGGGCCCAACTTAAATGTCACTCCTCTACCTAAAGTCTTCTCTGATCCCATATTCCCTGGCAAAGATGATACTTGCTTTATATTCATATCATTTTCCTTTATACCAGTTATTTGTACATATCTTTCTCTTATACACTTCATCCTTCATTAGAGTTTAAGCTCCTTGATGGCAGAATCTGGGTTCCATCTTTGTATCTCCAGCACTCAGGCAGTAGTTGGAAAATAATATTTGTAACTGAACTGATTTAACAGAGACAAAATCATATGGGGAAAGGATCAAGGAGCAGGTGTGGGAAACCTGTGGCCTCAAGGCCACTTGTGGACCTCTAGGTCCTCAAGTGTGGCCCTTTGACTGAATCCAAACTTCATAGAACAAATCCTTTTCCTGCCCTCTAGGAGGACCTAGAATCTAGGTCATCCCAAAGGGCAGGCATAATAGTATTCAAGGTAACCTTTCATATTTCTTCTTTCTGAAGCTTTAAATGAACCATGTATTGCAAAGAAATAATCAATGTCCATCAACACTAATGATTTTGTTTTAGGCAACACTATTCCCACCTCTAAAAAAAAGGAAGGAAGAAAGGAAGGAAGGAAGAAAAAGAAAATCTGAGGAATGAATTGAAAAGATAACACACCATTTTGTTCTGCATTTTGGGTGGGCAGTATTAGCATCTTCTAGTGACCTACAAGGTCATGTAATCAATTGTCCAAATGACAGATTCATCATCGAGACACCATCTTTCTACTCGTTCATTCAGAAAGTCCTGTTATGCTTTTAGCCCCTTTTCTAAACCATACAGTTGAGTTGAGGAAAAGGAAGGCAAAATTGGAGCTGAGCTAAGCACATGAAGAGTAGTGTTCTCCAGAGCAGTTAAATAGATAATAGAATTTAAAGGTTATGATGAATCTGGTTTAGGTAACATGGAGTAAACTTTGAATTGAGTCTTTATTATACATAAATTTTCTTAAGCCTCTCCTTTTTTCCTCCTCCATTTCAAACTGGACAATTCACAATACACTAGACAATTACAATTCTAGGTATATATCCTATTTATATGGTGCTTTATAATATCCAAAGTACTCTCCTCACAAGAACCTTGAGAGATATGTGACATGAGTGTCATAATACTCAGTTTGAGTGAAACAGATACTAGAATTTAAAAGTTATGATGAATCTCGTTTAGATAATACAGAGTAAACTTTACATTGACTATTGTACATAAATTCTCTGAAGTTTTCTCTTTCTTTTCCATTTCAATCTGGCTAACTCACTATACACTAGATGACTGTATTTTTAAGGAATATATCCTACTTATATGGTGCAAAGTACTGTCCTCACAACAACCCTGAGAGATCTGTGGCATGATTATCATTATCCTCAGTTTACATGTAACAATATTTTCCTTGCTAGAAGAAGAAAGGGCAAAGGGTCCAGTTTCACCAGCTTTAAGAATCACTTTTTAGTCTTACCTACTCACACAAATGCACACACTTCTCTTCAGCTCCATTTTTTGTTGACTTCTCACACTGGAATATAAGCTCTTTAAGGGCAGGGACTGGCACCTAGTAAGCCCTTAATAAAAGGCTTGTTGGTTTGTCTTACTCCTGAGCCAGGTGAAACCAGGGGCATTAGAGGAGTTATGAAGAAATCCCTACCCCAGCTTCTTTGCCATTTTGCTAATAGTAGTCCACAGACAATGAGATTTTAGTTAAAATTTAGACCTAAACTCTGATCAGATTCCAATAAGATTCCAGGATCCAGCAGAAGCAAAGGAGCTCAAAGGAATGACTTAAAAATCCTCAAAGGTTTCTCTTGCTTGCGGCTGACTTGTGGTTTTAACCACAATACAAATGGGGGCTTTTAAGACGCAGTACTATGCTTACCATCTTAGGGAGGGAGAGAGAAAATTTGGAACCCAAAACTTTTTTTAAGATGAATGTTAAAAATTGTCTTTACCTGTAACTGGGGAAAAAATAAAATATTATTTTTTAAAAAGAGGTAGTAATAGGCTTCTCCCTCCGAAGACTAGCTGGCACATGCAGGGAAGAAGCAGAATCACCCCATCCCTGCAGATGGCGGGAGACAGGAGCAGCAGCAGGTCAGCAGAGACCAGCACAAGGAACATCAGAGGTTGACCTACACCTTGGGTCTAATCCACTTCTCCTATTTTACAATGAAGGAAACTGAGACCCAGACGGGTTAAATGATCTGCCAAAGGCAAGCAGGAAAGCAACAAGCATTTATTTAGGGCTTACTGTGTGCCAGGCACTCACTGCACACATGCATGTGTGAGACAGGAGTGCTGCCTAGCTACATGAGTTTGTTCCCTACCTGTGTTACACTCCATGCATGTTCTCTGGTCACCAGGTTCCCTACAGGTATTCCTTTCCCCTTCCACCCTCCACCCCCCACCCCCATGCCATGCTACAAGTAGGGGAGTGTACCTCTATGCATAAGAAATCTTAGTCACTTATTTTTCTATGATTGATTATTCATTAGTGTCCTCTGGTTGGTCCAGCAAAAATAAAGACTTAAAGGAAGGCTTGTGTTCGAACTATGGTTTTCAGTACATGCTGACAAGGTGCCTTTAACCTTAGGTAGTCTTCTGGAGGAACATGCCCACATGTGAGAGGGAGCCCTCGGTACAACCTCCAGGTAAGGAAATGGAGGATTTAGAGAAGTGACTTGCCCAAGGTCACCAAACCCAGGAAACTCAGGTGACCTGCTGGCAAATCCAGACTAGTTTGTGTCTCTCCAGGACAGGTGTTTTTGGTCACTACATAAAACCAGAAGGGCATCTCTAAGATTCCATACTGAGGAGAAATGCTACATGTATTATCTTTTCTTCTGAATGCAGTAAAATCCCTATTAACAAGATTATAGAGTTATTATCTGTTTTATTTCCAAAGTTACTATTTATTTCAGTATCTCTTACTACAGATTTGTAAAGCAATGGTAAACCTATTTTCTCTGCAAACCAACTTTTTGTTAAGATAAAAATCTTCCCATTAGAAATACATTATTTAGTCAAGGAAACAAATTTTCCAAGATTTTTTTTTTCTTTACTATTCTGTAAAAATGTATGAACTTTTCTCATGAGCTCTGATCCTACTGGTAAGAAAAGGAAAAAAAATCACTTCAATTCAGTAATCAAATATCAAGGGCCTGCTACGTTAAAGGCACCAGTCTGGGTAACGCAGATGTAAAGACAAAAGGCAAAGCAGCACTCTGCTTGCTTCAGATGTGCTGATTCTATGAGTACTTTCTGTGTGTTGAAAAAAGGCACTCAATTAAGTGGGTCCTACTGGCCTAAAAGCTTACAAGAAAGTTAAGCCATTGACCTTTTTTTTTTTTTCTTGGAAGAACTACTAAACACATAAAACAGCTGGTCTGATCAGGAAAACTAAAGTAAACACAACTATGAGATCTTAGTGTATCTGGTGAATGATAACTGTTTTAAAAGTAAACTCTCCTTCCATTAGGGATTACAACAGATAAAACCCTGGCATGTGGAGATACCAGATATGGGGACACTCCTCTCTGCGTGTGCTGCCGCCCCCCCCCACCCCCACTCACCATTTGCATGGGATTTACAGAACTGATACAATTAGCAATGTAACTACAGCACTGGGTGATTAGCTGTGCACCCTGCAATAACCAACCTAACATCACTAGATTGTAAACAGTAGCATTCCAGTGGGAGAGACAGACAATACTTTGAAAAGAACAGAACAAAGGGCTTTGTCATTAGAGGTACTTTCCAAAGAACTCGAGGAGCTTCCATTTATCTGAGGCTCTCTATTGTTCCCATCAGCCTGACAGCTTAAACGTTTGTGATTCAAAGGAGCAGAGCCAATTAGAACTCAGCACTTGGAATTTCCTTCCATTCCCCCAGTTCCCTGAGACTGAATTGTCCGTCTGTGTGTCTCTCTTCCCCCCTCCCCCTCCTCTCTCTCAATAGTTTATATATGTGTGTACATATGTGTATGTATGTATGTGTGTACATATGCACATGTGTGTATGTAGGCATGTGTAAGTATAGCTATAGATACATTCCCTGTGTTCCCTTCCCTCCCCCAGCTCCAGTTTATATAATGGACTATCCCATAAATCTTTTTGGTGTCCTTCACTGCAGGATTATGTGCAGCAGGTACATAAACCTCATCACACACACACTACAGTCATGTTTCAAATTGCCCCCTTTACAACAGGGACATTTCCCAGGGGCCTCACTGCAGCAAACATAAGGCAGGAGAAGGCGATTTTAAAAAGACAAGGGCAACCATTCTGTAAACATCACATGCTGCTCCACCCAAAAATAAGGCGCCTTGGCCCCGTGAAGGTCACAGGCCTGTAAGTCTGCACAGATGTCTTTTGAGAAAGAAATGATGAAACCACCGCAGCAACATATGTCTCAATTGTGATGGCTCTTTGATGAAAAGTAGCACAAACCCAAAGTCCGTTCCATCATAAAGGTAATGATTGGCTGCCTTTTCTTTAGGATGTTGGAGCTTACTCCCATCGATATCATGGCATCTCTAGCCACATAAAATGCCAAAGTCTCTCCTTCAGAATGCCCACAAGAGATCAGCGTATGATTGGCTTCCATGGTATAGAAGGTCCCTTGTGAAATCAAGCACAATTTAAGTCTACGTTGTGGGTTCCTATTTGCTCCAGGATAAGTTTGAGAAGAGGCAAGGAGATCAAAAATCACAGATCCTTACAGCTAGGAAAGATCTCTGAACTCATCTAATCCAAATCTTTGATTTTATAGATAAAAGGTCTTGAGGCCAAGAAAGGTTATTGTCTAATGTCATAGAAATAACAGGTATGTGCTCTTCCACCACACCAAGGGGATCCAGTCTGAGGGGCCTAACGTCATTTGGGCAAAGTTGAAATGGTGGGCTGGGCTTGAAAGATTACCCTCTCCCACCCTTGGCCCTCATACCACTGTACCAAACCCACACCCAAGGCCTTTAAGCACTCACACCAGTCAAAGTTTGAGGCCACCTGTATAGTCACAAAGTTAGCTTTGACGAACACTCTACAGTCTCCCTCTTTTGATGAGGTTCAATCAACTGCAGGTGATGCAACCATTTCATAACCATCAAGAGCTAGAAATGGTACACACCCAACTAACTTTATTCTGACATAAGCTTTGTGATCCTTCTTTGGTCATGGGCCTTAGAAGCAGCACTTGGACTGGAAAGAACATCAGCTTGAGAGTCAGTAGCCCTGGGTTCAAAACCCAGCTCTGTCACTTAGCCCCTGTGGGATCCTGAACAAGTGGCTAAACCTCTCTGGGTCTCAGTGTCCTTGTATGTAAAATGAGGTTTAACTAGATGACCTAAGGAAGGTCCCTCCTAGCTCTAAATCTATGGTCGTTGTTTGGGAATTGTAACTAGTTTTATAAAAGGCTCTGATTATAATCTCAGCTTTTATATTAGTGTAGTTATACTGAGATCGTTTCAAATATGACATCTTTAAAAGGTACTTAATATTTTAAAAGAACACATGATGTGGCGGCAACATCTTATTAATGTGGGTTCTACCATTTCAGAATTTTTGCTTATTTTAAGGAAAATAAGGTAAAGTTTACCTTTGTCCTATTCATGAAGAAACTGATTCCTAAGTAAATTATTAATGTAAATAAGGTTATAGGAAAAAATATTTAAACTAGTTAAGAGAACAAACTTAAAATATTTTAGGCAACATAGAAATACCCATTTGTAGCAGATTTATATTACTTGTAAATATTTCCTATTTATTCATGAATATAGGCCAGTTGAGTTTTTCTATGATACAATGCTTTATTAGTCTAAAAATTCTATAATTCAAGTTTTTTCCTAATCCAGACTGGTCTTCCCAGCACTATACCAGTTTACACCACAGAGTTTTTAATGTAACTAGGGGTGAGGGGAGATTTTCCTGGAATAATGTGGATAAAAGAGGAAAAAAATTTTTTAAAATGAATCGTCTTCCAAAAGTCCTTTAGATCTGCTCTACAGTCTACAGTATTGAATGAGATAACACATGAAAATTGTGCAAATGATAGATAACACTGGCTATTATTTTCTCCCAACAAGTTGTTGCTTTTGATTTCCTTGAAGTCATCTGTAGGCACTGGATTTGCTAAAGTACACATTAAGGTGTGATGGATGGGAAGAGAAAGGAGACCACATACAGCTATCCCTACTGGTCACATTCCTTTCCGGACTGGGAATTTCCATAAGTAACAGCAATTATTGGGTTTCCTGCAATATGTAAAGATCAGCCTAATAAGAACTTCCTCCACACCCACCCCTTCTTCTTTTCTCCTTCCCCCTACCCTAACCAGAAATGTGAGTAGTTAGGTCTCATTTCTTGCTTTCCTATGGGCTACTTCTGTGTGACACTGGGGAAGTTACTTCACTTCTTTAGCAAAGTTAAGGAGAAAGGGCTCGATTAGATCAGGGGTGGGGAACCTGTGGCTCCAAGGCCACAAGTGGAGTGCAGTCCTTCATCAGTCACAGGGCTTCACTTGAG
This sequence comes from Vombatus ursinus, assembly GCF_900497805.2. Lineage (NCBI taxonomy): Eukaryota > Metazoa > Chordata > Mammalia > Diprotodontia > Vombatidae > Vombatus > Vombatus ursinus. Next base: position 2,663,927 of record NW_020954569.1, on the reverse strand, counting down.
GACCTAGGGGGCCATATGTGGCCTCCAAGCTGCAGGTTCCTCACTCCTGGATTGGATGAAGTTGAAGGGTCCTTCCAGCTCTAAATGCTGCGGCCCTATTGTCCTCTGTGCCATTTTGGCTTTAGTGGGCTCCCTACTGATATCTGCCACAAACTCTAAGTCTTCACCATACAATTTTAGCCCTTAGTTACGTGCTACATTGCATTGTTCAAACTTTTGATAGTCACGTCTCCCTACCTTAGATGACAATTCATACTGGCCTTGCTTCTATCCAATCCACCTATTCCTACACCACACCCTGTGGTTAGTTCATATTAAAGAGCTTGTTGTGTTACTGAGAAAAGCAGAGAAGAGGAAGAACAAGGCTTCCTTGTGGCCCCACAGTGCTATCAATTTAATATGCCTTTACTAAGACCTTACTACCACCATGCTAGGTACCTGGGATAGAGAGATTAACAAGATAAATAAAAAGGTCAAGCCTTAAAAGATTTTATATATTCCACTAGGGGATGCAACAGGTAAATACAGTAACTGGGTGGGTGAGTGGGGGGTTAACCTATGTGACCTTGGGTTTTTAATTAAACCTCTTGGGGTCTGTTTCCTTTAATGCAAAACAAAGGAGTTGTACTAGATGGCATTCTGATATCTCTTCCAGGTCTCAATCTATGTTCCTCCACTAATGACTGGGGTGACCATGGAAGGTATCTCCCTTCCCAACCCCTCCCCAACCCCCCCCCACTTCCTTTGTAAATGGTACTTGAACTTAGCCTTCATTAATACTTGCCCATTAACTAGGACCAAATGAGATGGATACATGGGACATGTTGGACTCACACATGAGTGTCAAATATACTTTGTCCTCTCCTTCCCACTCCTTCCTACACTAAAGGACAAGATACCAGAATGCAAAGCCCATAGACGAACCCAGTACTATTTTTACCCCAAACGTGGTTTAAATCAATGATGTGGCATCTGAAAATAATCCTTTTAATAAGACAGCTGGACAGGAATGCAGAGGTGAAAACACCATATTGTGATTAGCACCAACCCTAGTACACAGTTCTCAAATGTCAATGAGATGGGGCAGGGACATCTAGCTTGTCTCTTGTGTAAATTAATGGTGGGCCTCTATCTGCATGGCTGATTTGGTTATTTTTCACATAAAATTATGAGAGGAGCTCATAAGTTACATGCAACGAAGGGGTAAATTCTCCAAATAGAGTAGAGAGACTTATCTATGTGCTTCCCAATCACATTTAATGTAATATTAACCTTCAAAGTAGCAATTCTCAAACCTACCCCAAAGCACACAACTACAAAAGAATATCACACCAAATATGTCATTGTTTTTGAAACTATTATCTCAGCTTCATTCACTATCAGTCAATATGAGAATGTTATTTTAATGTTAATGTATTCCTGGCCATTTTCTCCCAGCAGCTGAGCACATTTCGCTCTTTCATAATAACAGTATCCATAATGATCAGGAGTTCTGAGAGTCACAAAGAGGGTTGTTATAATGTGAATGAGGATACTCAAATCAAGGCAGGTAAGGTAAAGCAGATGTCTGCCACAAAGAGAGCTTCAGCAGCAGGGCTAATTGCAGAGGGAGTATGTTGGCCAATTACAGACTATAGTCACAAAGTCCTGACATACGCAAATGAAAATCAGCATTCCCCAATAGAGATTGTGACCAGCCTGGTGGGGTGTAAGGTTATAGCTTTTTTTTTTTGTTTGTTTCCAATGTGTGTCACAGAGAGCAGGTGTTCCTTTTTGAAGTGGCAGTTAAGTAGAATTAAAAAACCAGAGAGTGAAAGGTGTTAAAGGTGTTAAGGAAATGCAGAAAATTTCAGTACAGGCAATAATTCTCATCCCAACATCAACAGCATTTCACAGTAGCATCATTAATACATTATAACTAGGGCTTTTCCCCAGTTAGTGAGCCATATTGGTATGCATACCTGCAAAGGTATGCTTTAAAACACACACAGACACATGCACAGACACAGACACACACACACACACACACACACTTGAAATCTTTAATCTGCCATTGCTCCAAGACAGACAGATGTGAACAAGGCAGAGCAGTAGGCAAGCACCAGGAGGATGAAAAGAGGAAAAGAAAATTAGGGAATCCACCAGAACACCAGCCCTGCCTAGGGCCAAGGGTGGGAGTGTTAAATTGCTGGTGCCATGGGAAGAAGTGAGCACTAGAAAACAAATGGTTTTAGAAATCAAATTCTCACTATAACTAAACTTCATAGTATCACAAAATCCAGATATAATTTTATTAGGTCAATTACTAGCAACATCAACCAGTTAATCAGAGGCAATGCAAGCTAGCAAAAGGCATTATTAATGCCAAAGTATCAGCCTGCTGACTATCCCATTTGTAACATGGTTCCTATGGAATTATGTATTTTTTGTTCTAATATCTTGTTTTCACAAAACAAATTAATGACAACTGAAAATATGCTTAAAAGAGCCAATTCTATAAAAGTTATGTTCTCTTGCAAGAAATACTAATTTCTCTCCCTGTGCCCTCAGGTTTTACCTATGACATTTGGGTCTTATAGTATTTGTTTTATCATTTATAAAATGTTTATAAAGATGTTAAATACATCAATCCAAATATCCAAGTGTAATTTTCATTAGTATTGGTACTTAACATCATTTTCAATCAGGACACAAGTCAAAAGACTTTGTATTCCTTTTTTATCACTAATTCAGTAGAAAGCCATTACTAGTCTGTTCAATTTTAATTAATGAAATTCAACAAGCACTACTGGGACCAATAAAAAGGCAGAAATGAAAAACCGTCCCTACCCTCAAAGGGTTTAGAAAATGACAAGGCTAGCAAAAAGTTAGTCATCGGGAGGTTAAATGCGTGCAAGGGATTGTGCTAGATGTTATGAGGAATACAAATAAACATGAAAGGAAGTCTGGTCCCTGTCTTCAAGGAGCTTACATTCTGCTAGAAAATTATAAGAACACATATGTTTGAGAATAAAAGGTATGTTCTTCACAGAAGCAAAATTAGTCACAAAAATAGTATCTAGTGAATCGTACAGATGAATGCCACAGGATTCTGGAAGCAGGATTTTGGAAGCAAGAGATTGATACTGGATGGGATGATGTAGAAAGGCTTCCAAAAGAAGATGGTATGTGAGCTGAGCCTTGGAGGATGGGGTAGGGTTCCAACAAGTGAGAATAAAGGGAAGAGAATTCCAGGTTTAAACAAAAAAAAAGTATGTGCAAAGTTTGGAACTCTGAATGCACAAAACAGCCTGGGGGAGAGTCGGGATGAGTTACAACACTTTGGTTGAAATGAAGAATTAAATTGGAGAGTAGCAAGGCACAAGTTAGAAAGATAAGTGGAAGCCTCATTTTGCAGTGCCTGAATGCCAGGCTAATTAAATTTGGATTTTTTTTTATCCTTTAAGTGACATATAGCTACCAAATATTTTTAAGCTAGAAAGTATTGTTTTCAGAAGACAATCTGGCAGAGCTTGGCAGGACAGACCAAGCAAAGAGGTCAAATAGTCCAGGTGCAAAGTGATAAGGACCTGACCCAGGATGATGGCAATGAGAACGGAAATGAAAGCACAGATGTGAGAGAGTGTCAAAGGATTCAAAGCATTAATAATACAATGTACTTCCACAGAACTTTTCATCGGCTCTCTCATTAATTCTCACAGCACCCCTGTGAGGTATGTAGCAAATATTGTTATACGGATTTACAGACAGGAATTGAGCCAAAGACATTAAATTGCTTCAGCAGGTAAGAATGAGGGAGAAAAAGTAGAAGAGAAAACTTGGAGTAGCCAGGAAGGAAGGAGGAGTCCTTTATTGATATCAGGTAACACTAGGCTGGGCCATCACAAGCACATCTCCTTCAATGGAACATCTGAAGCACATGTGAAATGAGGTCCACCCTAAACAAAATGTAAATGTCTTACATATCCAGAAACCTTTGTGTACCTATCTTTTGAAAGCTATATAATAATATATCTTTATATAATTTTTTATTATATAAACTTATATAATATATAATATATTTATATATAATGTTATAAAATTGTGTGTTTATATAATAATGTATATGTAACAATAAATAACAAGCTATATAATAATTTATATATTTATATAATAGCAACAATAATTAAAACAACAACAGTAATAATAGCAGCAAGCATTTATATAGCACTTTCAGGTTTGCAAAACACTTTACAAATATCTCATTTTATCTGTACAACTACCACAGGAGGGAGAAGAGGGTGAATGAGGGAAGTGGGGAGAGAAGAGAGTGGGAGGGAGGGAGGGAGACAGAGAAAGAGATAGGACTAAGGCAATAGACAGAAGTTAAGTGACTGAAGCCACATTTGAACTCACATCTTCCTGACTCTAATAGGTCCAGTGCTCCATGTCACCTACAAAACTAAATAAAGCAAACAAAAAGGACATATCTAAGGAACATAGCACTTTCAGGTTTGCAAAACACTTTACAAATATCTCATTTTATCTGTACAACTACCACAGGAGGGAGAAGAGGGTGAATGAGGGAGGGGGGAGAGGAGAGAGTGGGAGGGAAGGAGGGAGACAGAAAAAGACATAGGAGACTAAGGCAATAGACAGAGGTTAAGTGACTGAAGTGACATTTGAACTCACATCTTCCTGACTCTAATAGGTCCAGTGCTCTGTGTCACCTACAAAACTAAATAAAGCAAACAAAAAGGACATATCTAAGGAACACGGGGCAGCTAGTTGACGAAGTAGAAAGAGAGCTGGCCCTGGAATCAGGAAAACCTGAATTCAAACCCAGCCTCAGACACTTACACACTGTGTGACCCTGGGCAAGTCACTTAACCCTGTTTGCTTCAGTTTCCTCATCTGTAAAATGAGCTGGAGAAGGAAATGGCAAGCCACTCCTGTATCTTTTACGAAGAAAACCCCAAATGGGGTCACAACTGAGTCAGACACAACTGAAATGACTGAACAACAACAATAATCTAAGGTACACAGAACTTTATTTGTGTCTCTCCAATGCAATACCAACAGGTATTATAACTGTCTCATATCAGCTTACTAAATGTAAACTCCATGAGGGAAGGGACCTATGCTATCCTACACTTTGTACTTCCCCCAGGACCTAGAACAGTATTCCTGTACTCTATATACACAGGAGACATTCAATAAATGTTTATCAAATCAATTCTAATAGATTTTTAACTCCTGTAAGAGAAGGGAGACTTGTGTTCTTTTTTCCATTTTGTAACCTCAGTTCCTTCACGTGGTCTTGCACATATAACCTCAATAAGTGCTTATTGAACTGATTCCCTTGAGGAATGAGAGTGAAGAGCAAGGAAAAGACAACAGCAGAAAACTCTCTTTATTAAAAGTTCCCCAAACCCTAGTTCAGGAATGATTACCTGAAGTGACTTCTTTAGTGCACAAGAGCCAGAGGAGGGCTGAAACAAGAGACCCCAGAAGGCTTTGGGTTGTGTTGAGGTCAACCCCCAACCTCAAGAGTTTGGATCTAGGGACAGGCCTCCTCTACTTGTCTTAATTGCCTTCTATAAAAGCCCTATAAAACTTCAGATCCATTCTTGAGAGGGATCATATATCAAAGTTTGTTAGCTTTGTCATCTGTCCCATTCATTACTCTTTCAGATACTCTATTACGACTTGAAACATTTCTTGATGAGCATCCTAGATACCAGAGGATGAGAAATCCCTCATCTGATTTGCTTTCAGTTAAGCAATTGGTTCACAAGGTAGCAAAACAGAGTACCACATCCTTACTCCTTCACTGAAATATCTTCAGTTAATTCTTCACTACCACCACACTCAAGGATGAAATGGAAAGTTATTTCCAGTACAGACAGTGAGGCTCCCTCTCCCCCACTTCTGAGACACTTCTCACTGGCTCTTGCTCCCTCTTCTCACCACCACCTTGTAAAACTCTGGATTTCTTCAAAGCTCAGTTCAAGTGATACTTCCCAAAGGAAGTCTATCTTGGTCTTCTCAGTTACTAATGCCTTCACCACACTTTGTATATTTTTTTCTATGTATTTTTCCTTTGTATGTGTTGCTCTGTGGGCAGGAGCTTTTCAATTTTTGTCTTTAAATCCTCAGTGCCTGGAATACAGAAGGTCCTTAATAATTGCTTATTGAATGCATGAAGGAATCTTAAAGAGAGGAGTCCATCCCATTCCCTTCATTTTATAGATGAGGAAACTAAGCCCAGAAAGGAGATGTGCCTTTACACACAAAAATCAATGAACCTAATGGCATTCTTTATCAGGTGCCTACTAGGTGCCAATCATTGTGCTAGGAATTAGATCGTTCTGGGTTACAAGGACAAAAGCAAAAGTCAGTATCTTTGAGGAGCTTACATTCTATTGGGGGAAACTTGTAGGAAATACAGGTAGTAAGTAGAACAGACAGAAATCAAACCCAGGTCCTGTGATTCCTCATCCAGCATCCTTTCTATTGGACCACACTGGCCCTTGGGTTGAAATTGTTATCCCTATGATCATCTGTCTCTCAGGTTTAGCAGGAATCCTCCTGGAACTGACCTAAAAAAATCTTCCTTTCCTTTTCCCATTATGTTCTTAGACCTTGGTTCTAAGGTTGTTGCTTTGTTCCATGCACTTAGGATTAAAGCATGTAGTAAAGGCCTCATCTAGATTTCTCTTCCTATCTTTTTAACATAGTCTCATCTCCCAACTGACAGTCATTTTTTGGTGAATTTTATTACGCATGTTAAATCAGTCCAAAAACAGACATACAAAATTCTAAGTTTGAAAGTGATCCCACATTTTTTTTGCATATGAAACCATGAAAATTCCAACTTATGCAATCATACATCTCTTTCAAAATGAACAAATACATTTTGGTACCGGGGGGGGGGGGGGGAAGTATTTATATAGTGCCTACTATGTACCATGAACTGTGCTAAGTATTTTACAAAAATTATTTTATTTTATCTTCACAACAACCCTGTGAAGTAGGTACTATTATTATCCCCATTTTAAAGTTGAAAAAACTGAGGGAAATAGAGGTAAAGTGACTTGCCCAGGTTTACACAGTCAGTAAATGTCTAAAGCTGAATTTGAACTCAGGTCTTCCTTGCTCTAGACCCAGAGTTCTCTCCACTGTGCTACCTAGTTGCATTAGTTTTGGTTGCATCAACTAAGACATCAAAGGTTAAGAGAGTGACTTCAAGTTACTCTAAATGCTTACCTTGTATCCCCAGATATTATCTGGAAGATTTCTCTCCGATGATTTCACATCCCATGAGAAGTATAATTACATTAACTCTAAGGAGCGAGGAGAACACCTGTGAAATGCCTCTCCTAAGGACTAGTACCTGTTGCGGAGTATCCCTAATCTGTTTGAAATATCCTTGGAATTAGACACTGGCCTTCCTACTCCAGATAAATGTAATTTCCTTCATTTTACTACCAATGTAGTATCATGGGAAATACCCGAGTGAAAAATTATTCAGTTCATATTAAAAATATGCTAGTCATAGAATCTCAGAAATGGAAGGGAACACCTACTTCACAATGGCCAACTCTTACCAAAAAGCCTGAATTCTTTCCCCAGTATTCCCAAAAAAGCTTTGGGGGAGAAAGTGAGGCTGGTGACTTGGCACAGCCCTCCCTCACTTAAATCCAATTCACTTCATGTCATGACATCATCTCCCTGATGTCATGGTCCTCTTCAAGAACAAAGGATAAATAACAATATCCTCTTCAAAACAGAGAGAGAGAGAGAGAGAGAGAGCAATTCCACTAATTAAATACTAGCTTATTAAATTTTCTGATAGTTCTAATTGTTAGGAAGTCCTTCTCTAAACCCAGCCAAAATCTTCATCCCTACCATTTCTATGCATTGGCCCTGGATCTGCCATTTTGTGTAGATTAAGTTTAATCCCTCTTCCACAGTGACAGCCCTTCATATATTTGGAGATAATGATCAGATCTGCCAGGCTACAAGGTTTCTCTTCTCCAGGCTAAACATCCATAGATCCTTCAACCATTCTTCATATGACAGTTTCTGTTCCTCCCCCTCTCCCAATCATACTGATTACCCTTCCTCCATTGAACTGAAGGATGTCCATTTACCTCTTAAAATATGATATCCAGAAGTTAAAAGAATAGTCTACTAGGCAAAGAAGAATGGAACTAGCATCTATCCTATTCCATAAGCTTGTTGTTGTTTCAGTTGTGTCCAACTCTTCATGACCCTGTGGACCACACTATGCATGGGGTTTTCTTGGCAAAGATACTGGAGTAGTTTTTTCATTTCCTTCTCATTTTACAGATTAGGAAATAGAGACAAAGAATGTTAAAGTTACTCACCCACAGTCACACAGCTAGTAAATGTCTGAGAACCAAATGTGAACTCAGGTCTTCGTGACTCCAGGCCCAACACTCTACCTACTGAGCCATCTAGCTGCCTGTCCTTCTATAAATACAACCTAAGAGGTAATGTGACAAGCACAGGTGCTAGAGTTTGTGTTTGAGGCAGGACTGATATGGGTGTAGGTCCTACCTCTGGCATATACTGCCTATGTGACCCTCAGCAAGCTAATTACCCTCTCAATGTCCAAGAAGAATAAGGACCAATGTGCACTGATAGAAGGAATTCCCTCAGTGAGGAGCTCCCTCCACTGAAAACACAGATCTGCACAAGATAGCAGTACTTTTGACAGTTGTCACAACACTGGCTCATACTGTGCTTGCATTCCACAAAAACCGAAGTCTTTTTCACATGAACCTAAATGTAAAATCCATTATTTTTCTATTAATAACAACTGGGTCAGGACTTACAACGGCATTTCCTTCTTCAATCAGCTGTATCTTTTTTTTTTTCCCAAAAAATAATGTGAACTAATAGTGTACGTTACTTTGTATACTTAGAACAAATGCATTTCAGGAACCTTGAAGTACTTCATTTGTTCACCACCCATTAAGCATCTACTATGTGCCAAGAAATGTGCTAGACAGCAGCAATACTTAGACAAAATAAGACAACCCCTGACCTAAAGGGATTTACACTCTACTGAGGAATACAAGATATCCACAGACAAGTAGATGGAAGATGAATAAATAAATAAAAAGTAATTTCTGGGGTAGATAAGGGGCCACTAACAAAGGGAAGTGGTGAAGAGCTTACCCTCTAAGGGAGCTAGGAGATCTAAGAGAGTGTTGTAAGTAGCAGAAGAAACTGTGCAAAGGACAAGAGACAGAAATGGCATGTTGGCTATGGGGAGCAGCAAACAGGCGGGCATGGCTGCAACACAAGAGAGAGGGAGAGAGAATAATGAGTAATCGAGCTAGAAAGATAAGCACTAGCCAGACTGTGAAAGACTAAGTGTCAAACAGAGGAATATCAATTTGCATGTAAGAAACTGATCTATTCATTATCAGTCATTTTTCTCTACGCATTAAAGCAGGTTCTTTATAAGAATATATGTAACACTTTAATATAACAGTTAAATTATGACATATACTTGAAAATGATGAAACTCATTTCTCTAAGAATATTTTCTAATTCAGATTTATTACTACTTCTGACTACCCTTGTCCCCATTTAGTCCAAATTGAGGAGGTTTTATTGTATATTATTAAAAAGTGAATATACTGAATATCCAGAAAAGAAATGAGACCACAATAAGGCATCCTGGCTCCATCAAAAAACAGGTCACATCAGAGTGGCCTTATTACATCTGTATTTTAGCAAACATTTGAAACTGGCTAATGCTATCCTTGTAGAAAAGATGATGAGAGTGTACAAGTATAAGTAGATGGATTTAGAACTGGCTAAATGACTGGAACCAAAGACTAGTCATTAATAGCTCAACTTTGAGTGGAACTCCTCAGCACCTAGGCTATTTCACACTTTTAAGGCACAGACAGGAGTAGTACCTACTATATGCCAGGTACTATGATAAGATCTTTCTATAAATATTATCTCATTTATTATTATCTCAATATTATTATCTCAATAAAAATAAATATCTCAATTATCATTATCTCAATAACCCTATGAGATAGGTGCTGCTATTATCCCCATTTTGCAGCTGAAGAAACAGACAAACAGAGGTTAAGTGACTTGCCCAGGGTCACATAGCTAGTAAGGGTCTGAGACAAAATTTGAACTCAGGTTTTCCTGACTTCAGGCTCAGTCCCCTATTCACTGCCACCTCCTAGTTGCCTCAGCATAGATGACCAGCGTGTTTATCAACTCTGCAGATAATAAATAGAAAGCTGGGAGGAATGAGTAACACACTGGGTCATAGTCTCAGGATCCAAAAAACAGCGTTGACAGATTACAGCACTGGACTAAATCTGGTAAGATGAAATTTAATAGGGATAAACGTCAAGCTTTATACTTGGTTTAAAAGATAGCAACTTCACAAGTACAAGTTGTAGAGGCTAAGTGCAATTTATCTGAAAAGGATGTGGGGATTTTAGAGGACCACACGATCAATGTGAATCAACAATGCAACATGGTAGCCAAGAAATTTACAATGCTCTTAGGCTACCTTAGAGGGTTAGCTTCAAGGAATAAGGAGATAGATGACCCCACTATACTCTGCCCTGTCCAGATCAGACCACCTCTAGAGTACTAGAGTTCCTAGTACCACATTTGAGGAAAGAAATTAATTTATCATAATTATAATTTGTATAATATTTACATAATAGTAAAATATAATTATATGTTATGTAAATTCATATAATTATAATTAATAAAAGACAAGCAAGCATAATGATTAAAAGGCTTCAAATTCATGCCACATTAAGATTAGATGAAAAGAAACTAAGGATGTTGATCCAGAAAAAGATAAGGGATGTGGGGTAGGAAGTTGAGACACAGTAATTTTTTTTTCAAGCATTCAACTGGATTATCGAGTTTGGAAACCAGTGTCCATTCCACTTCTTAATTGTTTTCACACCATGCCCTATAAGAAATTCATCTCCCCCATTCCTTTCCAGCTCTACAATATATACAGTAGTCTTTCTCCATTAGAATGTAAGCCTGTGGAAGGAGGGAGCTGTTACATCTGTGCTTATATTCCCTAGTTTTTAACCTATCTGTGCAGAAATGGGATGAGATTAGATCTGAACTCCAAAGGACAGTATTAGGAACAATGGATAGAAGTTGCAAAAAGGTAAATTTAAGTTTCAGGTAATAAAGAACTTTATACAAATTAGAACTATCAAAAATGTTATAGGCTTTGGAAAATAGTAACACTCCTGCTCACTTATATATGTGGTCTTCAAGTAAACTCTTGATGGCTATTTATTTCTAACCTAGAAGAGGGAATTCTCATTCAAATATGAGTTTGGCCAAGTGTTCTCTGAGGTCTCTTACAACTCTGAAATGGGGAGTTTAGTCCTATACTTACAAATAAATGGCCCATTTTGCAGCTGAAGAAACAGACAAACAGAGGTTAAGTGACTTGCCCAGGGTCACATAGCTAGTAAGGGTCTGAGACAAAATTTGAACTCAGGTTTTCCTGACTTCAGGCTCAGTTCCCTGTTCACTGCCACGTCCTAGTTGCCTCAGCACAGATGACCAGCGTGTTCATCAACTCGGCAGATAATAAATAGAAAGCTGGGAGGAATGCGTAACACACTGGGTCATAGTCTCAGGATTCAAAAACAGTGTTGACAGATTACAGCATTCCAAAAGTTATCTGACAAGATATTTAGAACCTAGAAACCTTTTTCTCCCCAATAAAAGCAGTTTAGGTTCATCAAGCTACTCCAAAAGAGTTTTAACCCATTATAATCAGTATTGTTAAGTTGACTTTCTGTCAACTTAACCACTTGCGGTTTTCTTGGCAGATACTGTTGGCCATGTCCTTCTCCAGATCATTTTACAGATAAGGAACTGAGACAAACAGGTTAAGTGACTTGCCCTGGGCACATAGCTAGTTAAGTGTCTGAGGCTAGATTTGAACCCAGGTCCTCCTGACTCCAGGGGCAATGCTCCATCCACTTCACCACTTAGCTGCCCCAAAATCAGTATTGGGGACATGCAAACCCTAAACAATGTAAACCTACAGAATCTGAAAATATAAGCATAGTGCCTTGTACAAAACCGTGAACAAACTGAGCAAGGCAAAAAAAAAATGTATTGCTGAGAAAACCAAGGTGCTTCTCAAATCTCATAGAGAAAAAGGTAAATAAGACAAATTAAGTTATAATCTAATTCATCTTATCTTGTTCCAGGTAACAGAATGGTGTTCCATCAATTTAGACCACTATCAAAAAGAGACTCAAAGGAGAATTTGTTATTGATTCTCTAACAATTAAGATTAACAACACCTAGATCTGATGCTGTAAGTATTCCAAACTTGTGTGGTAGGTCTAAATGATGATGATGAGGATGATGATGATGATAGCTAGTGTTTATATAATACTATGTGCCAGGCACTGTGCTAAGCACTTAACAATTATTATCTAAGTCAATCTTCACAACAACCCTGGGAGGTAGGTGCTTTTATTAACCCCATTTTAAAACAAGGAAGCTGAGGCAAACAGAGGTTAAGTGATTTGTCCAGGGTCACACTGCTATTAAGCAACTGAGATCATATTTGAACTCAGATCGGCCCGATACCAGGCCCAGCACTCTACCCACTGCACCATCTAGCTGTCTGGTCTAACATTATAGAGGCAATTGTGTGATAAAGACTTAAAAAAAGGACTTTGTACCTTTGAGTTTGGGAATTGTCTTTACTCCACATCTTCTCTTGCCCTTGGTTGGAAGAAGTTGATAGCCTTAGCTAGTAGTGTCAAACTCAGAATAAAAATGGATCCCTGTCAGCTATATATGGACTTAAAAAACCACAAATTCACATTATCTATGTTGTACTGTATTTTCATTTATTTTGTTAAACATATTCCAATTACATTTTAAGCTGGTTTGAGAGCATTAAGGAGCTTTGACTCGTTAGGCCATGACTTTGATACCTCTGAATTAGTGATTTTTAAGAACCTAATTTAAAAGATGTATTCATTATGATCTGGATAGAGAAAGAATACTAGGTTATTCATGGTATTGTCTGTTTGGGAATAAGATGTAAATCTAAGAATATCCTTTGAAGTAAAGACTAGAAAAGTTAGTACCTCTGACAGGTGTGGGCAGAAATTGGCCTGGGCAGTCATTTTCCAGGTTGGAGACAAAGGGGCAACTGGAATTCATAGATACTGCTACAGGATTCCTAGAGACCAAAACACTGAAAACCACTTGGCCTAGACAAAATTGAACTTGAAATTCCATTACTTTAATGTAGATTTAAGTCTTTTCTAAATACTTTTAACCTCGTGTTATTTCTAAGATTATGCTTTTCCCCCTTGCAAATCACAAAATTACAAAATTGGAACATGTGGGAACAGCAAGGGATCTTAAAAGATCATTTCATCCAAAAACCTCATTTTACAGAAAAGGAAACTGAGGGCCTGAGAGGGATTTACCCAAAGTTATAAATTTAGAAAGTCACAGAACCAAAACTGGAACCCAGGTGTTTTGGGTAGTTTGGCCCAAAAGCAAAGAGTGTTCTTTTTATCTACTCCCCTATAAAAACACAAGCTAGCTCAAATGTTATCAGTGGAAACTGAAAAGCTGGAAACACTTCACATTTCATGGTGGTACCAGCAGAGGTGATATACCCAAATCTCTAGAGAGCGGGTTTTGTGGCTTCTAAGCCACAAACAAAGATCTATCAGGAAAGAAGACAAGTCTTACTATGTACTAAGCACTGTGCTAAGAAATTTAGCATAAAATACTAGTGGTGTGGTTGGAATCAGATTTTAAGTTCTGTTAGACTCCCCATAACTTTAAGCTGCAAATGAGAGCTGCAAATGTTCCTACCTATCCCAACCCCCACACTGTTTACTTTGTCAGATTATACAACAGAGCCTTTGGTTTCAAAGATTTCCACTCCTTTAATCAAGTTCAATCCTAACAGGAACAGGACAATACTATGAAGAGAAAATGTTGTCAACAGGATAGACTGGTTCCAACAACCCTGTAAAACGGTAGGGAATGATGTATAATGGAAGAAGGAAACTCTTGGCTTGGAGCAACATGAGGAATTCATGTAAACATCAATGGAGCAATTTCTTGTGGTACTTTGAATTCACTCATTTCACTCCTTACGCTCCTCTCCAGAATCTTAGTGTTGATAGTAGATAATCCTTAAAGTTCCTTCCAGCTTTCAATTACATGACCCAACTCTAATTTGTATCATCATTATTTGTACATGTCTTAGTTTTCCAATTAAACTGTGAGCCCCCAAGCAAAGATTCCATAGAGTCATCTCTATAGCCACCCCAGCAGCATCCTTGCACGTGGTAGGCACTGAATAAATTGTTTGTTGACTTGAACCTAATTCAGCCCAGGGTCCCAATGAATAATTCAATGACAAGGAAAAGAACATTTTCTAACTACTGTTTTCCAATAGTGGAACAGTTACTTCTAAAAAAGAGTAAGCTCCCTGGTAAAGGAAGTGTGAACCTGTACTGAACCATACAGTGAGCTACACAAAGAAAACAAAATGACAAACATTAAAAAATGTTCTTTTTTTAAAAAAATCTCAATCACTCATGACTATAACTGCGACATACCATCCTACTTTATTACTGCACAAAATTTAAAACCTCAAGTTGCCCCGTGCATATTTATGTACTTGGACATGAACTTACATGCGGACCCAGCCTTTTCCCCACGTGGATTTTTGTTTGTGCTGAATTTTTTAAAAGTTTTTTTAAAACCACACCCTGTGCTTCTATTACATTATGACCCTCCCCATTATTTTGTTCCTTTCTTTTATTTTTTTTTTTTTGAGACAGGACACACCCCGTAAGATTGCTGACATTAACAATACTGGTCAAAAAGATTCCTGTCCTAGAATTCTTCTTACCAGTCACATAATTTCAAAACCTTGGCCTTTGTTTCAGGAGTGACTAGATAACTTATTCTTTCTCATATTAATTTTAAACACCTTGAACAACAGACAAACAACAATAGGACAGATTTCCTTAACAAAAGAAAGCAAATCAAACAGATACACTACAGGTGAGTGGCACAAGCTTTAATATGTGACAAACTTTATTCTTCAAAGATTCAAAGAAAATTAGCAACAGATATGTGTGATGATCATAAAGTCGTACCACAGACAACATGACTGAAGAATGCTTTTCACTCATACCAGGGGAAAAAATGTAAATATAATTAAAACATCAGAAGTAAACATTCAACTTCCAATCTACTTGTGTAGTTCACAGAGAACCATGTCCTGGGGGGGGGGGGGAAACAGTGGTCAGAATCCTAAGAAGGCTGAAGGTTACATTTTTCCCCCTTTGATATCTATCAAGATAACCCACAAATCTCTAAATTGCAAGCAAATCACAATTATCCTTGGAAAGAGAAAGGAATGAAGAGAAGAAATTGCGAGTCAAATTTCTGAAGAACCAGTGACCTACAGAAAAAATGAAGAATCAAAGAGTACCCTGGTTCATAGCTCTATAAATGGAAACTTTATTAAAGCTTGGTTTCTTTGTTCTACAATTAAACAGCTCTCTCTCCCACAACTTCAGCAACTCACTGCATACACATTTATGACATTGTGAGCAGTCACAATAAGGTAGGAGATTGCAAGAATTACTACAGTAGAGACTGCTACGACTAAGTCCTGGGGGGTGGGGAGAGTCTCTAAATAGATTCTTGGAATGACACCTTTTCAAATGTCAGCTCCAGAAGACAAAGCCAAAATTTATTATTACAGATGGATAACTAAGCATGTTGAATTCCTATCTTCTAATAAACTGTCTATGGATAGGTTATATCAAAATTGCAAAGGGGGCTAGTAGAAAATCATGCAACCCAAAAGTCACCCAGCCTGGAATTAACATTTCAAAAAAAAAGTAGAAACATAGCATTTCCGTACTAGGAGGATTGTTATCTCCCCACCCTCTAACACCCTCCCTTCACATAGGTAGAAATTATTTGATGCAGTTAGAACTACAGCCCAGACAGATCTGTGTAATCGCTGTGTCCCACAAGGATCCAGAGATATCCATGTGGCTACCAAGAGTATTTGGGGTTACCTGAATCTGTCATTGCATCCCTTTTACATTCGGTATTTTGCTGGGAAGAGGTTGACAAGCAGGAAGCACAATTGTGACAGAGCTTTGTTCTGCCTGCGGTGAATTACATGCAGTAAGGGTTAGAGACACTGGCAGCAGACAGAAAAAGAAATCAAAGAAAGCATCCTTTCAAGCCAGTCTGTCATGTGTGGTTCTGAGGGGGTATATTGGAGAGTGGTTGGAGTTTGAGGTAAGGAAGGAACAAGGATTTTATATTTTCTTGCTGCCACTGTTAAAAAAAAATAACCACCACCTCATATCATCTTTGCAGTTTCCCTGGCCCCCAAATTCTCCCTTTGGTGGTAGAGACTGTTTTAAGCAAGTATGGTACCCCAGACAACAACAAAAGGTGGGGGGAACAACGGTAGGATAAGAAACTACGACCCTGAGATTAATAAATACTGAAGACCTAGACCTAGCTAATCCATTCACATGTTAATAGACTAAAATCCATGCCACCCACATAGACGCACACAACAAACTAGCGCTGCATTTCCAGGCACTGTTTTCTCTCCTCTTAGCCCCTGAGATGGTCCTCCCCGTCTTCCCATCCCCATTCCTTCCAGCCACCTCTTCTTTATTTCTTCATTTGGTTTTTGGTTTTAATTTTCCCTGCTACCAGGTCTTTGGAAACACTGTACCAATGCCCCCAGGCAGGAAACAGGCAAAGCCTCCTTGGCGAACTGCAATGTTTTCCACAAGCCCTCGCTTGCTCTTTGTCCTGCTTCTTGCCCTTTCTGAAGAAACCACCTCACCCTAGTCAAGCGAGATTGGCCACATGAAAGCCCTCAAAACATCTGCCCCTTCTGCCCCTGATCTGGAGAAAGGAGATAAGGCGAAAGCTAGACCTAGGCACACAGCTGGCTAACTTCTTCTCTCTCTGTCTCTCTCTGTCTCTGTCTCTCTGTCTGTCTCTGTCTCTGTCTCTCTCTTTTTGGTTGTTTTGTTTGCCCTGGGGGAGAGGGGAAAAGAATTGAGGAATTGGTCAGGAGGGGTTGTTGCCTATCTCTCAGCCCACCAGCAGTAGCTGCACTGCCCCCTCCCCAGCCCCCCCCCCCCGCACATACTCAGATCCTCAGTTTGACCAGAGCTCCAGGGGGCATCCGAGGACTCCAGGAACAGACACAGACATCGACACTCGGCGATTTCTCCCCCTCCCCCCAACACCTCAGTCATCATGCTAAAATTCAACCTAGCCAATATTTATTAAAAACCTCAACTCCCATCAGACCACCCCATCCATCCCCTTCTGCCCTGAATGCTTCACCCGGGCAGAGAGTGTCTCTCTTCAGCCCTTTGCACTCAAATCCTCTAACCAACGGGCCAGGCAGCGGGGTCCCCAGCACCCTCAATTGAAAGAAACTCACTCTGTGTGTGTGTGTGTGTGTGTGTGTGTGTGTGTGTGCCCGTGTGTGTGTCTATTTCTCTCTCGCCAAATAAATAAAGCACATCTGCAGTAGCCAGTGAGAGCACTGCCAGCTTTTTGGACTTCTCTGGTTTTTGGAAAATCAGACACCACCCTACCTCTCCACCCACCCACTCACCCTGTACGAGTCCTGGGGGCCTAGGAAGAGAGAAAGGTGGACGGAAGCGAGAAGACAAAACGAAACTCACTGACCTTTCCTTTTAGCCTTCTTGGAGTCTGCCCTAAACAAGCAGCGGCGGCGACAGTGGCGGCAGCAGCAGCAGCAGCATCCCTAGGTTGTCCCAGTTCGTCCCGTGCCCGCCGCTCGCTTGCTGCGTTCCCTCAGTTTCGGTCTCCCTTTCCCTCGCTCTCTAACACGCACACACACACACAGTCACACACAGAGCCACAAACGTACGAGCGCGCCAGGAAAACACTGGGACTCCCCACGAACTGGCTCCCGCCGCTGAGCAGAGGAGAGCAGAGAGGCTGGCCGGGCAGCACCCGCGGGGAGGCTGGAGAAGCTGCGGGCTCAGTCCGAGCCGCCCGTTAGTCTGCCCCGCACAGGTCCGCTCCTGCAGCCCTGCGCCTCCCGGCAATGTCCTTCGACCCCCACTGCCTGCCTGGCCCCTAACAACGCCGCCGCTCCTTTCTGTCTGTGTCTGAACAAAGTGGGGCTAGATCGTTTTGTGGCACACCAGAGAGCGCACCATACACACACTCACACCCAGAGACACACAGACACACACCAAGAGCAGACCGGGCTTGCAGGAGCTCTCCTCCTCCCCGGGCACCGCCCCCCACCCTGGGCTCCGCCTCCTTCCCACTTCTTACAACCCCCTGCCCTGCAATGTCCGTGGGTCAGTCTGACTGTCCGGCTGTCCAGGAAACAGAACCTTCCAGACAGTAAAGAGATCTGACCGCGGCTAATGCTCCTCCAGCTCTCTCGTCCTTTTCCCCCCAGTGGCCCAACCTCATCCCCAGCGCTGGGGTTCCCTCCACCGCCGTCGAGCAGGAGCCCCAGATGGAACCCGGACCCGGGAGGGAGTCAGGTGTGAAGAGCAGAAAGCCAGAGCAGCTCCGCGGAGGAGGGCGGAGCCCGGGGATTTGAAGTGGAGGGGGCGGAGCCGTGGAAGAGGCCAGAGATTGGGGGGGAGGGGGGAGGGGGGAGGGGGAGAGGGGGAGGGGGGGAGGGAAAGAAGGAGGAGCTAGGCTTATCACGTTCCCAGAAACTGGCCTGGAGCCACTCTAGGTCTACACAGTTTTGGTTGCCCCAAAAATTTCTCACAGTAGGATTAGGAGAGGGGCCCTTTGTGGAGCGACAAATGCAACGAGAGATCCTGAAAGAAAGCGGATCCTTCTGTCTGTGTGAGGCACTCAGGGCCGCCAGTGTTCCATGTCAAGGGGTGCATAAACATATTTGACTTCAGGGGATGGCCAAAATATAGGGAGAAGACCTCTCCATTACTTCCCTCCCACCCCATTCCTAGGTTTGTAAATCTATCTCGCTAAAAAACAAATTCTGCCCTCTAAACAGGTGACATAGCTAGAGCGTTTTATCTCTCAAGGAAAACTTAAGAAACACATCCTCCCACCCAATTACCTGCAAAATAAACAGATCTCTCCCTTGTCAATGGAAGAGCTATTTCGATGGTCTTTGACTAGAGAGAAAAAAGAAGAAACTAGGCAGGTGCTGTTTCTCTTGATTTAGCAAGATTCCTTTACAACCACACAAATCACATCAGTAACTAACCATCCACAACCTGTCTCTATTCTGGGTTCCATTCAAACACCTAAGTCTTCAAGCCTTCCATACGCTTCTGGGGTTTGAGTTGAAGGGGCTTTTGCTGTTGTCTTAACCTAGAAAATTAGGAAACCGAAGCCTTCCATGTTTTTTCAGAATATCAGCCAGGATGCAGAAAAGAGGAAAAACAAAAACAAAACAGGCAGTGAGCAAGCTGAGTAATTATAAAAGTCTTACTAATAGTTAAATCCAAAGGCCTCAGTTCTTCCCTTCTTGCCCTGTCTGGCAAATATGGTTGATTGTGTTTCAGAAATTACATACTAACCTCATAATGGAAATCTGTATTCATGAGATACAGATAAAATCTAACCCTCATTAATCATACTTTCCCTATGTCTATGCATCCCTTGAAACCTTGTTTCTTCTTCTCTCTATTGTATCCATGCCGTACGATTGTTCTTTTATTAAATCCTTTATGTCCTTCCCTGTACCTCCAAGAAGGGAAATCCACATGTTGAAATTTTGCATGTGTCCCTAACAATAGAAGAGGTCCAAGACTGCTTAGCAGCACTCTTCCAAGAATCTGTTTGCAACTTTCAACAAGAAACAATTTCTTTAAGGAAGAAAGGATTTTCCATGAGAAAATTGGAGGCTGTGCCATGTCCAGGAACTTATAGTAGGTTAAGTTGGTTGTTAGTTTCAGTGTACATGTCTGGGAGCTACTCTAATAGTTATGAAAAGTATAAATTTTCAAGATTTTTTTGGAAACCGATTTTTATTATTGTAAGGCAAATAATTACAAGTAATTACCATTTATTACTGTTTTCCTAACATATTTAACCATTCATTCTAACATCAAATAGGCTTTTTGATGCTGGATACTTAGTTAAATTCTAATGGTCTTCTAACTTACACACCATTACATCAATTTAATAGAATTTGTCAACTGAAAATTTTCTTTCCATGAACTTCAAGTTAGAGATAAATTTCTGAAACGGAAACATTTTTCACTTCTAAATCAAATCATACCACATGCTTCATATGGAGAACACATGTCTAGAAGAGCAGCCATATTGAACTAAGAACACTAATTTGGAAATGGAGTTGACTGATTTTGCAGTATTGTTACACATGCCAAAAAATATTGTAGCATCAACAAAGTTATCATGTTGTGATGAACTGTATAAATTTGCTTTAAAAAAAACTTTGCATACATAATTAGAATTTATGGAATTTTTACTACAGAATTATCAAGTGTTTTAGAAGTCTACCTACTAAAACACACACAGAAAAACTATCTGAAAACTACATGAATATAACTACAAAACACTCTGCAGAAATAAAGATAGACCTTAATAAGTGGAAAGGTATTCATTGCTTACAATTGTGGTGAACCAATACAATAAAAATTACAACACTACCTAAATTAATTTACTTATTCAGTGCCACACTAATCAAACTATTTTACTTTCAGTTCAGTCATGTCCAACTTTTGGTGACCCAAGAGTTTCTTTCTTGGCAGAGATATTGGAGTAGTGTACCATATCCTTCTCTAGCTCGTTTTACAGATGAGGAACTGAGGCAAACAGGGTTAAGTGACTTGCCCAAGGTCACAGAGCTAGTAAGTGTCTGAGGCCAGATTTGAATTTAGGAAGATGAGTCTTCCTGATTCTAAGCCTATTGCTCCATCCACTGGGCCACCTACTTGCCCTGCTACTTTAGAGAACAAAAACAACAATAAAATGGAATCAGGAGGAATGAATGAAAGGTCAGGTTCTCAAGGGAAATAACAGAAAAAAGCAGGAAGAGGGCCTACCAATAGCAGGTCCCAAACTAAACTTATTCTACAAAGCAACCAAATCATCAAAACTATTTGATGCTTGATTAGAAAAAAGTAGAAATGTTTAAAAATGTACTATGTCAGGTACATATCATACAGAAGGACATGAATGTTTTAGCAGAGTATTGGATTAACCCAGAGACACCCATCTACTGGGATAAGGTCTTACTATCTGACCGAAAACAAAAACAAAAACAAAAACAAAAACAAAAACAAAAACAAAAACAAAAACAAAAAAAAACCATCTGAGAAACTACAAAACAGTGTGATAGAAATTTGGTTTAGATCAAGATTTCACACCATATATCATGACCTCCAAACTGATATGTAATCATGAACAAATTAGAGGCTTAAAGAAGAAAATACCTTTGATAACTATGGGTAGAAGAAGAATCAGTGACCAGACAAAGGACAGCAAGGCCCATAGAAGACAAAATGGACAATTTTGCTTATATAAATTGAAAAGGATTGTAGAAACAGAATCAATATAGTTAAAATTAAAGGAAAACAGTTCATTGTGAAGGAATTATCTTTACCAAATTTCTCTGACAAAAGTCTGATAGCCAAGATATATAAGGGACTGATTCAAATGTATAAAAACAACAGCCATTCACCCAACATATAAATGGTTAAAGGTTATGAATAAGTAGTTCTTAAAGGAAGAAACCCAAGCTTTCAGCATACATGAAAATAATTACTAATTAATTCGAGAAATGTACATTGAAACAACTTTGAGTTTCAACCTCACATCTATCAGATTGGTCAAACCGAAGGAAGGAAGGAAGGAAGGAAGGAAGGAAGGAAGGAAGGAAGGAAGGAAG
>NW_020954569.1:2504876-2641935 GCF_900497805.2 Vombatus ursinus | reverse complement strand
AAGGAAGGAAGGAAGGAAGGAAGGAAGGAAGGAAGGAAGGAAGGAAGAAAGAAAGAAAGAAAGAAAGAAAGAAAGAAAGAAAGAAAGAAAGAAAGAAAGAAAGAAAAAGAAAGAAAGAAAGAAAGAAAGAAAGAGAAAGAAAGGAAGGAAGGAAGGAAGGAAGGAAGGAAAGAAGGAAGGAAGGAAGGAAAAGAGAAAAGAAATGAAAAGAAAAGAAAATAATAATTGTGAGAAAGGCTCCAGGAAAGATAGTACATTGATCTGAATTAGTTCTACTTTCTAGAAAGCAAATAGAAACTATGCTTAAAAAGTCATTAAACTGTGTATACCCTTTGACCTTGAAATGCCACTACTAAGCTAACACTACTACTATACTAAGCCAAGAGATCAAAGAAAAAGAAAAAAATGACTATATGTAATCATCTGTTTATTTTATAAATATTTATATTTATATTATATATTATGTAACTATAAACATATTTATAAATAATAAAAATATTTATCTCAACCCTTTTTGTTGCAGCAAAGAATTGGAAACAGAGGAGATGCCCATCAACTGGGGAATGTCTGAACAAATTATTGTATATGAATGCCATGGAATGTTATTGCATCTTAAGAAAGAACAGTTTCAGAGAGACCTGGAAGCTTGTACAAACTGATGTAGAATAAAGCGATCAAAGCCAGAAAAACAACTTATATAGTAACAATTGTATTTGGTATTGCAGAAGAAGAAGATAAGAAATAAAAGTGGCTCATTGAAGCATTTTTTTAAATGCACAAAAGAGAACAGAAGGAGGTTCAGAGGAAAACAAGGACAAGCAGAATAACTTTGAAAGTAACATGTTGAATTTATTAATCATATAGATAGATTTTAAATCAATCTCTACAAAATCAAGATTTATAATTTACGTATAATCCTTTTTTTCCTCTTCTACTTTGTGTATGGAAATGTTCTTTTCTTTTGGTGGTCATTACATTCCAAATTTTAAAAAAATTAATGAATTTATAGAACTTTCTAAAATCTGGAATGAATCTCATAAATTATTTTGCCCAATCCCTGCCCCCTTTATTTACAGCTAAGGGACTGAGAGAAGTCAAGTCAACAAGACTTTATTCAGTAATTTATTATATAACTTAAGTAATATGTGCTAGACACTGTGCTAAGTGCTAGAGATACAAAGAAAGGCAAAAAAAAAGTACCTTTTCTTAAGGATCTTATGGTCTAATGGGGGAAAACATGAAAACAACTGCATGCAAGTAGGTATACAGGATAAATTGGAGGTAATCTCAGAGGGAAGTTACTAAGATTAAGGAAGACTTGGAAAGGCTAAGGTAGTATTTTAGCTGAGCCTTGAAGGAAGCCAAGAAGAAGAAATGAAGAGAGTGAGAGTTCTAGGAATGGAGAATAACCAGTGAAAATGCCCAGAGTGGAGAGATGGCAGGTCATGTGCAAGGAATAGCAAGCAGGCCCACTGGACTAAGCAATTTTCCCCAAATCCCACAATTAGTATTCATTACACATTAGTTATACAAACTATATAATTCACGTCATCTGACTGCTAGTACAATACTCTTTTTGTCTATACTATTGTTTAAGGCCAAAAGCACTTGTGTAAACAATTCCAAAATAGGATCATTCTCATTCCTCAAAAACCTCTTTTCCAAGCTTCCCTGTGAGGGGATAAACATCCCCCCAGCACCCAGGCTCAAAATGTCAGCATCATCTTACACTCGTTTATCTCACTTAAACCTTCATATCCAATCAGTTGCCAAATCTTGTGATTTTTTAAATCTACAGAATCTCTAGTATCACCCCCTTCTCCACTCAGCCACTCTCCTAGCTTAGGTCCTCAGCTGATCTCAGTTGAACTACTGCAGTAGCCTTCTAACTGGTCTCTGTCCTTAATATCTCTCCTCACTCCTATCCATTCTTGACTCAGCTATCAAAGTGATTTTTTACAAGTGATGTTCTGACCTTGTCACTTCCCCACTCAATAAATGCGTTGACTCCCCATTACCTCAATGATCAAAGACAAAGTCCTCTGTTTGACATTTAGAGCTCTTCTCAAACTAGCCTCTTGCTACCTTTCCAGGGTTCTTACAATACTCTTTTCTATGCACTCTATGACACAGCTACACTGACCTTCTTGTTTCTTCAGCAAAAACTTCCTCTCCCACTTCTATGCCTTTGTATTGACTGTCTTCAATGACTGTTATTCTGTCCTTCTTCACTTCTTTCTCTTATTTTCCCTGACTGAAACTCAGCTCAAATCTCACTGTCTTCAGGAGTCCTTTCCCAGTTCTCTCAGTAGCCAGTGCCTTCCCTTGTGCAATCACCTCCCATTTACTTTCTATGTATCTTGTATGCATACAGTTATTCACGAGTTATCTTCCATATTAGAATGTGAGCTCCATAACGGCAGAGACCTTTTTTTTTGGGCCTTTCTTTATATCCCCATTGCTAACTCAGCACAGTGCCTGGCACATAGTAAGCCTTAATAAATGTTTGCTGATTGACTAATGAGGGTCCTATTTACACTTGTTCATTCTATTCATTTGCTGGTTTAAACTTAGATCTGATTCCATAAAATGACTGGTATCTGTTGGCAAGTGACAAAGTGTTTAAATTTAATAAATTTGTTTGGCTTTCATACATCTGATATTTTGAAGTAGGAACCTATTCAGTCAACATTTTCATGTATTGGTCATTGTAACTATAAGGATGCAGAGATGTCAGCTGAGGCCAGACTTATAAAAGTCCATCAAATTTATAAAAACCTAGGAAAACTACAGTACCTTCCTGTAAGATTCTTGGCAATACAGACACCTGGCAAAGGCTGGCTTTTAGAGGACCTTAATCCCAACTCCCCATTTGGGGGTCATTCATTCCTATTAGAAGACAGAGGGGCAGCTAGGTGGCTCAGTGGATAGAGCACCGGCCCTGGATTCAGGAGGACCTGAGTTCAAATCTGACCTCAGACACATAACACTTACTACCTGTGTGACCCTGGGCAAGTCACTTAACCCCATCGCCTAGCCATAAAAAAAAAAAAAAGAAGATGGAAGTATCCAGTGATGCCTTTAAGTGGACATCCATGATATTCCCATTATTGTTTTTAAGGAGCAATTTTCAGATTCCATAGCAATAGAAACTTTAGTATAATCAAAAAATAAAAATTTGAAAGCGATTACTTAGCCCACTAAATACTGCTCATACTACTTGAATTCATTTAACAGATATTTAGTAAACACCTATTGTGTGCAATGGACAGCTAGGTGGCACAGTGGATAGAGTGCTGGGCCTGAAGCTAGGAAGACCCATCTTCCTGAGTTCAAATCTGGCCTCAGGCATTTACCTGGGGAAGCCATTTAACCCTGTTTGCCTCAGTTCCACATCTGTAAAATAAGATAGAGAAGAAAATGGCAAACCACTCCAGTACCTTTGCCAGGAAAACCAAATGGGGTCACAAAGAATCAGACAGGACTAAAACAACTGAACAATAATGAAATTGTGTGCAAGGCACAGTTATAGTCTCTGAGGGAGATAAAGATAAATAAGTCTTAGAAGTCTAAAATGCCTACAAACACTCTCATAGGAAGGAGAACATACACTTTAAGCACACTAAGGGAAGCACTTTCCTAGTTCCAAAACACATCAAGGTGATATGGAGAAAAAATAAGCACTTTAAGAGATGAGCACACAGGGATGTATTATGGTCCCTGGGGTCTGACTGGGTACACACAGAGAACCTAGAAAGCTACATCTCAACTCCCAGGCGTAACAGTTGTAATAGGTTCAGGATCCAGGTAACTATAAGGATCCCCAAAGAAAACCAACCACCAAACTAGAAGAGTTGACAACATCTCTCATTTTTGCATAGAGCACAAGGACTGTTTTAAACAACAGACAAACAGGGAATGGAAGCAGGTCAAAAGACAGTCTTAACCTCTACCTCCACCTCCCAGTCTCAGATAGTCATCCAGGAAAATACAATTAGATACAGAAACACTAGTAAGTAGCCCCCAGGAACAAATCTGGTTGCCCAAGGAGGCCGACTTGTGTTTGCTCCTGCACTTCACAGCCTAATGATGTATTATTAGCTGTTCAGCCAAGATAAATCAATCAAAGACAATATATTAAAGATTGTCTTGTGATAGGGATACAAAGAAAGGCAACCTTCAAGGAGCTAACATTCTAATGGGGGGAAAAAGCATCTAAACTAGGTATGTACAAGATTTATACTGAGGAAGATGGAGGACTAGACATATTTTCCAATCCTTGTGACTACTCAAACTTCTCCAAAATAGGAGGGACCACATAAGGGACAAAACAATTTCAGTTGCTTCTATGGTCCAGTATATCAAGAACCGTAATAAGTTAACAATTCAATAAACTAATAGCAGAGAAGCCTAATCCCTAATCAATAACTGGTTGCCTAGCATCCCATCCCTATCATGCTTGGGCAGGGCTACAAAAGTCTACCCTCTAGATTGCAGTAAAACTCAACTCTACCTCTTCTTCTTCTTCTTCTAGTGCTACAGAAAACCAAAGGTCAGAAGCTTTCTCTGGCTGAGACAACAGCATGACAGTGCTCTGTGCAGTGACAGAGCTCAGCTAGCAAGCTGAGGAATAATAGAGAATTAGGGCAGGACAGGTGTGTGCAGCATTTGACTAAGCCTGAGGAAAACAGCCCAGCATCAACCTGAAGCCATTACTGTTTGCTTGGGGACAGAGTCACTTGGGACAGAGACTCAGGCTGGGGAAATATGCTTTACTCAGCATGGGAGAAAGTCCTGTCTCCCCCCATCCCCATCCCATCTCTGAAACTGTTATCATAGGGGAAAGAGTCAGAAAGTGAGTAATAAGAAAATATAAGGGGAAAAAAAAGATTGACATTACCAAAGATTTTAGGAGAGTAAAGGTCAGTTAAAGACCTTGAGTATAAGCATATAAAAATAGAGAAGATGTTAACAATATAAAGGAATATGGCCTCCACATCTGCTAAGAGTCCAGACATCTTTGAATAAATACTGTAAGACAAAAGAAAAATGACAATGCCTGAAGAGACGGAAGATCATGTGGATTCTGCAAGAAAGTATGGAACCACAGCAAGATGTTCCTGAATGATTTAAAAGAGTAATAAAAATTGTGAAAGCAGAATTTATGGTCTGCACAATAGAAATAACTGGCAGAGTAGAAAAAACTTAAATCCACTATGACAAGTCTCACCAAAGGAAAAAAGAGAAAATAATTTATTAGGAATGCAAATGCACAGAAGTGAAAAAAAAAGCAATAATATTAAAAGAGATTATGATTTTCATATGAGCACAATATATTACTCTTGAAGATAGGGTGCACAGAGACAATTTAAGGAATATAGATCTCTTAGAACAACATGCCAAGTTGAAAAACCTGAATACTATAGTGTAAGAAATAATACAAGAAAACTACCCAGAACTTCTGAACATAAAAAGCAAAGTGCTAATTGAAAGGATCCATAGATTACCTCCAGGGGGGAAAAACCTAGTCTACAAAATCCAAGACAAATAGTGCTTAAATGTAACAATTCCAATGACAAACAACAAATTCTGCAAGCAACAAGGGGAAAGACCTTCAAATATAAAAGGAAGGAAAATCAAACAACATAAGACTTTTGCACCCACCATAAACTATAGGAGAGAATAAAATAATGTCCTCTGAAAAGCAAATGGGCTAAAGACACAACCCAAGGTGAAATACATTGCAAACCTGAACCTAACCTAAACTGGCAGGTGGTGCAGTGGATAGGGCACTGAGCCTGGAGTCAGGAAGACCTAGGTTCAAATCTAGCCTCAAATACTTACTCGTTGTGTGAGTCTGGGCAGCTCACTTAACCTCAGTTTCCTCAACTATAAAATGGCAGTAATAAGAGCAACTACTTCACATGGTTCTTGTAGGGATCAAATGAGAGAATATTTGTAAAGCATATGTGCTAAGGCACAGTGCCTAGGAACATAGTAGGTGTTATATACATGCTTCTTTTCTTTCCCTGACCATTAATGAAAAAATAGAAATTTTCAATGAAAACAAAGCATCCAAAACATCCCTAGACAGAAAACCAGACCTAAACACATTATTTACTATTCAAATACTTCAGACAGCAGAAATACAAGAAAGGTAAACTAATGCAACAAAGGACAACAACAAAATAACAGCAGAAAGATCACCGAGAGATTTCTTTCTAAAAGTACACAAGGAAGGAAGGAAGGAAGGAAATTAGCATTTATTGCACATCCACTGTTAAGGGCTGTTAAGTGGTCACCTGAGCTTGTCTTTTTGAGTTGCCATAGTTTCCAAAAACACTGGACCCAGACTTGCAGGAAGCCCTGAATGTATGTGCTAGGCAATGTGCTAAGCTCTGTACAGATATTATTTCATTGAATCCTCACAATAAACCTGTAAGATAGGTGATATTATTATTCCCGCTGAGGAGGCAGAGGTTGAATGACATGCCCCAAGATACACAACCAGTAAGTGTCTGAGACCAGATTCTAACTCAGGTCTCCCTGACTCCAGGTCCAACACTCTGTCCAGTGCTTTGCTTAGATGCCAAGGTTCTCCCCTTTCACACAGGTGAAAGCAAAAGTCAAATAGAAGTGATAGTGGAGAAATAGGCCTGAAATATCATGGATTAAACCTCACAACACTCTTCCTGCAGGTGAGTGAGGTTAAATTACAGAATGAGAAGGCATATGAAAGGCAGAAGGGAGAAAAACAAAGAGGGGAATATGTGATATACCCTAATTAAGTCCAAAGTTGTTTTTTTTGTTTGTTTTTTTGTTTTGCTTTTTGGTGAGGCAGTTGGGGCTAAGTGACTTGCCTAGTGTCGCACAGCTAATAAGTATGTGTCTGAGACCGAATCTGAACTCAGGGTCTCTTGACCCCAAGGCCAGAACGCTATCCACTGCACCACCTAGCTGTTCCTAAGTACAAGGCTAATAATGAAGGGAAAGTACCTCTTGTACTCTCTCAAGAAGAAAAAAGCCTACAAAAGAACTGAAGAAGCAAAAGGATGGGTGGATTCAAAGTGGGAGTTAGGGGAATGGAAATCTTGTTTCATTGACATGAAGAGGTACCAATGATGAGCTTCTACCATGGGGGAAAAGAGGTAATCTATAAAGGAAGATGAAGACCTTACAATGGGATGCAGGTATTTGGTGCTTAAAGAGAGCACTCATCCTGCACTGGAAAGGGGAATCAGAGTTCCTATAGGCAACTGACACCCAGAAAAGTAGAAGGTAGTAGACCCAGAGAAAAGATTTCATAGGAAATGAGGGAGAAATGACCGTGGGTAGGGCAAGGTTAATAATGAACTGCCGTATTAGGGACGCTGGAAAATTCCTACCATAGGGCTCTATTACCTTCAGGAATTGGTCATTCTAAGAGTAAGACACAACAAAAAAAAGGCATCTAGGAGACAAGATCTACAAAGCAACAACATAGAAACAGTTAAGAAAAGGGAACTCAAACTTGATACTTTATAAACTTTAATCTTATGAGGAATATAGATCTAAAGAATAAAATAAGTATAGAGACCATGAATCAAACAATAACAGTCTAGAATAGATAGAAAGGGAAGATAAATAATAAAGAGGAAGAGGGAGGAAAAATTTTAACTCAGAGAAACTGAAATTTTAAAACTAATAAACAAAATAAATCAAAAGGGAAAGTAAGGCAGATTCTCCTTGATTACAGAACTAAAAAAAAGAGAGAGAGAGAGACTTAAATAACTAGACAAAAGAAAGAAAGGAAAATATCTGGTAAGTGAAGCAAAACTAAGGAAAGGTTTCACAAAGAAGAGGGGTAGAACTTGAGGTTAAGGGAAGAGAGCCAACAGGAATAGGATTTCGTTAAAGTAAATTAGACCAAAATAACTGAAGATACAAAACACTGTGCTTATAGTGGAAAAGGGTAAAAAGTTCTAATTTGGAAAAAAATAATATTAGAGATAAATGGAGGGAAATATGAATCTGACTTTCATAATTTTAAATGTGAGTGAATTAAACAAGCCAATAAAATTTTTAAATTTTAGTTTACTAACTAAATTTCAGTTAGGTTTTGTAACTCCTTTTCCACTTAGCCAATTCTACTTTTTAAGGAGTTCTTTTCTTCAGTAAATTTTTGTACCTTTTTTCCCATTTGGCCAATTCTGTTTTTCAAGGCTTTCTTTTCTTCTTTGGATTTTTGTGCCTCTTTTACTGTTTGGCCTATTCTGTTTTTTGAGGTTTTATTTTCTTCAGTAATTTTTGTGTCTCCTTTACAAGAAGCTATTGACTCTTTTTTCATGGTTTTCTTGCATCACTATCATTTCTCTTCCCAATTTTTCCTCTACCTCTCTTACTTGATTTTTAAAATCCTTTTTGAACTCTTCATTGGCTTGAGATCAATTCATATATATTTTTTTGATGTAGCAGATTTGACTTTGTTTTCTTCTGACTTTGTGTTTTCATCTTTCTTGTCACCACAATAACTTTAATACATTTCTTTTCATATATTTCTGACTTTGTGTTTTCATCTTCTCTGTCACCATAGTAACTTCTCATACATTTTGTATATTTTTTTTGATGTAGCAGGTTTGACTTTGTTGTCTTCTTTTGACTTTGTATTTTCATCTTCCCTGTCACCATAGTAACTTTCTATAGTCAGAATCTTTTTTCTGCTGTTTGCTCATTTTTTAAGCCTATTTCTTGACTTTAATGCTGTGCTAAAATGGGACTCTACTTCCAGAGAAGAGGGGATACAGTCTCAAGTTTCAGGTTGTTTGTGCAGCTGTTTTCAGAGATGATTCTGGGGACCTGTACATTTTCAGTTCTTCCAAGGTGGTATGATCTAGGAAGAGATGTATTTACTATTCTCCTAGCCTATGCTCTGGTCTGTGAATGACCACAAGCACTCTTTTCCACCCTGAAACTGTAACCACAGTCCCCCCTCCCCTGCACCCTCAAGCTCTGATATGCTAGTACTCCTCCATTTCCTGGGACTGAGACCCAGAACTATGACCCAGATCCAAGTATGGGTAATGCAACACAGAACAGTTTCCAGAGCCAGAAAAGGGACTCCTATAATCTACTTCCAACCAGTTGTCTGACCTTATTACTATCTGTGGGCTGAGTTGTCTGGAAATTGCCACTGCCACCACTGATTCAGTTGCCCCCAAGGCCTACTGCTGGTTTGCTAGGGTGGGGGAGGGGGTAGCTTGTGCTGGACTGTACTCCACTCTCACTTCTGGTACAATAGAGCTTTTTTGCCTACCTTCTAAGTTGTCTTGGGCTGGAAAATTATTTCACTCCATTCTTTTGTGGATTTTACCACTCCAGAATTTGTTTTGAGGAATTATTTAAAGTTGTTTGGAGAGGTTTGGGGGAGGTTTTCTCCACTATCTTGGCTCTGCTCCTCCTATAAGAGCATTTTAGTAGGACCATGACACATGGATTGATGGTAGGAAGATGCAATTATGATAGTCCAAAGACCTGGGGATAATGCTAAAGTGGGAATAGAGAAGAGGAACCAAATGGGAGATATCAGTCAGTAAGTCTATCGATAAACACATATTGAAGGCATAATCTTGTGCTACACACTAGAGATAGAAAGACAAAAATGATATAATCCATGCTATCAACCAACCTACATTAATATATGAATATATAGAAGCATGTACCAGACAAAATAATAGAAGGTAAGGTAGCGAAGGAACTCAATTCTGTGCAGACAAGGAAAGGGTTTATGTAGGAAATAGCCTTGGACTGAACTTTAAAGGAAGTTAGGGATTCTAAGAGGCTCAGGTGAGAAAGAAGTACAGAAACTGCAGAGGTGGAATCCACAGGACTTGGTAGCTGAGTGAACATGAGATGTAAGGGAAAGAGTCAAAGATTACACAGGTTGTGCAGGTGAGACAGAAATAGCAATGTCAGAAGGAGGAGCAGACTTGGAAGGAGGGCAAGTAGGAAGCCGTTGAAGATTTTTGATGTAGGGCTAAGAAAAATTATTTTGGAACTGATAGAAAGGATGGGATTAGAAAGGGGGAAGAGTGGAAGGGAGGAAGTTCTGCAAAAAAATATTATACTTGTCATATTGTCTTTTCTTACTAGTTTACATTCACCTCCACCTTCCAATTCAAAACTCAAGCTACTTCTTTTGCATGACCCTTTATCCTACTCTCAGCACACAGAACACACACACACACACACACACACACACACACGCACACTTTTCCTTTCAGTCTTCAAAGGTGAGTGTATGGGGAAAGGATTTCAATCTCTCAGAGTATTTCTCTTTGATCTTCCCTAAGTTTTATGTTAGAATTGCTGTCTTCCCAATGACCTTGACCCCAATTCAGTGGAATTTCCATTTTCTATCCCAAGAATTTCCCTGACCTAACTATTCTTTTTCTGTACAAACCACATTCTGCTTACATCTTCTGAGATGTCCCTGCTCTCAACACAGTGCCTGGCACATAATAAGCTCTTAATAAATACTTGCCAACTGATTGACTTGTTAACCCAGATGCCATTCTATGAACTTCAGTGACACTTCTCCCTCTCCACAGATCTTCCCAAAATCTCAAGCACTTTTTAAGCCCAATTGTCCTGGGTCACCATTCCCTTTCCCACTAGGGGAATGTTCCCCACTATCTCCCCATCTTCAGGCCTAAGTCTCTTAGGATAAGAAGATCAGAGATTTAGAATGGAAAGAGATGTTAGAGGTCATCTAATCCTCATTTTACAGAAGAAGATACTGAGGCCTAGAGACATGAAATAACTTGCTCAAATTCACTCAGGTAGCAAGAGGCAGAGACATGATCTGAATCAAGGTCCTCCAATCCTAAATTCAGCTGTTCTTTCCACTGGTGAACATTAGCATCTTGAAAACTTACTTACAGTCTAGTAAATACAGCTCCAGAGAGACTGGGATTTGGGATGACTCCCATATCCACATATGATTTTAAAGGAGCTGTATTTTCAATTTGTTTTGTTTTTCTAATCACATTGACATGTGAATTCATCCTCTGGCTAGAGGTCTAGACAGCTCCCAGTTTGGATTCCCTACAGACACCTGGAGCAGATTCCAAGAGATGAGGGACAAGTAAGCAAACAAGTAAGCTTATATTAGCTGGTGCTTAGATGAAGAAGTTCATGACTTTGCCTGCTCATTCAACCTAAGGAAAATAATGGAAACTGAAAAAAAAAAGTGGGAATGATGAAAGGAGAAATGGGCCCTTGTGCTTTCCAATTATTATGCTAACTGAGCAGCTTTCAGATTCCATATCAATAGCAACTTTTATATTATTTTACAAAATACAAGAATTTGAAATAGGTCACTTATCCCACTATGAGGTGCTCAGGGAGGATTAGCACCTCTGGTGTGAGGGCTGGTTGAGTCCTCTTCAGAGCTGCTCATCCACCTTTGGTGTCCACCTGATTCACTTAACTCTCACCTGTGGCTGCAAGAAGCTACAGCAGGCACAGCACCCACACCCAGGTAAACTGTCTGAGCAGACAGGCTAAACCAGGATGAGGGTAACCAGCAGACCTCAGACCTGTTCCAATGGACATGAAGGCAGCTGAAGTAGGTAATGGAGAGCACTGAGAGCTTGGTCAGACATTGAGGACATCAAGGTCATCCTCTGGATCCCATTCTGTCTCCAGTAGTCTTGACTTGCATCTTGCCACTGGACTTCAAAGACTGGAAGAGAGAGTCCATGGATCATCGATGACTTTGTGTAACCTTGCTCCACTTAAATCCAATTCATGGATAAGTCAAGACATCAGCCAGTGATACCACTGGTCCTCTTCAAATAAAAATGACATACAACAATAATAATCTAAGGATGACACTACTTTGGTGAATTTGTTTAGCAAATATTTATTGAATACCAAAGAAGCACAAGGCATAGCTGCTAAGGGAGATAGAGATCAATCAACGACCATTTATTAAATGCCTACCAAGTGCCAGGCACTAGGGATACATACACAAAGAATGAAACAATCCCTACTTCCAATGAGTTTCTATTCTAATGAGAGAAACAAAAAGTGCATATAAATATATGTGTATAGATGTTTGTGCATACGTATGGATGGCATAAATATAAGGTTAACAAATACACACACACATATACACATGAAGGAGTCCAATCCAAGAGAGTATGAGAAGCAGGGCACTAGCAGTTGGTGGGGGTACAGGAGCAATCAGGAAAGGTTTCATGTAGAAGATGATGCTTGGGCTGCACCTTAAAGAAAGAGAGGGACACTCCGAGGTGGAAAGAAGGAGGGGATGCATTCCAGACATGAGGTATAGCCAGAGGATAGGCATAGAGAAATGAGAGAGAATTTTGTGAATGAGGAACAGGGAGAAGGCTAGTTTGGCTCATTATAGGATGTGGGAGGGAAAGTAGCATCTTCTGGGTCTAGAAAAGTAAGTTAGGGGCAGATTGTGTAGAACTTTAAAAGCTAAACAAGAATTCATTTTTTATTCTGTAGGCAATAAATAGGAAGGCACTAGAGTTGGTTGAATGGGGAAGTCCCATGGTCAGATCTGTACTTGAGAAAAATTACTTTGGCAGCAATGTATAGGATGGGCTAGCGTGATGAGAGGCTTGCAGAATGGAGAACAAGTAGGAGGCTGTTGCAATAATCTAAGTGAAAAGTGTTGAAGGCCCAAACTAAGATGGCAGCTTTATGAGTGGAAAGAAAGGATCAGATGCAAGAGATGTTGTGAAGGTATAAATGTCAAGGTTTGGCAAATGAGCTCATATGTGGAGTAAAGATGAA
This sequence comes from Vombatus ursinus, assembly GCF_900497805.2. Classification (NCBI taxonomy): domain Eukaryota; kingdom Metazoa; phylum Chordata; class Mammalia; order Diprotodontia; family Vombatidae; genus Vombatus; species Vombatus ursinus. The sequence continues at coordinate 2,629,128 of NW_020954569.1, read as the reverse complement.
TGGGACTTAGATGTTTACAAAGCCTATAAAACACTTGGGTAAGAAGCAGACCAAACATAGTAAATGGTCCAAGGGAGATACAAAATAACAGTTATTATACCCTTTAAAAATGTTATTGATATCTTTTTTCCCTTCAACTTGATTTCCCCATATATCCTTTTCTTCTCCCCACTGAAAGAGTAAAAAAGAAAAAGTAAGAAAGAAAATAAAAAAATTCAGCAGAATTAACCCAAACATCAAACCCAAAGTCCAATAATGTATGCAGTGATCCAAATTCTTAGTCCTCTACCTCTGCAAAGGAGGAAAGGAGGGACATTTCAATATCCTTTTGTCATGGCCAAGCTCAGTAATTACAATTATACAGCATTCAGATTTGATTTTTTTTTTTTGAGGAGAGGGGCAATATTGATTATGCTTTCCATTTAAATAGCTGTAGACATTTTATCTATTATTTTCAAGGTTCTTCCTGCTTCAATTTGCATCAGTTCACATGAACTGTTCATATATGTAAAGGACATTAAGGTTGAAAAAATGTTTTCCTAACAATAATCCTATGAGGTAGACAGTATAGATTTTATTATCTTTACTTTGCTGATAAGGAAATTGAAACTCAGAGAGATTGAGTGATTTGCCTAAAATTTTACATACATTTTAAGAAATGTCAGAACAAAGTCTTCACCAAGCATTGAATGAGCATTGGACCCTCAGGGTCTGAAATCAGTGATTTTCCATTAATTGCCCTTCCTCTATAGGGAATGCGGAGGTTAAGTCAGGGAGAAGGGAATAAAATGAAGAGTCAAAAGAAGTAGAGATTACGTCCTCTAGTTTAGGAGGAAAGAGGGAGGTGTGAAGGAGGCATCTTTTTAAGACCTTGATCTAGGTTTTAAAAGATAGGCATAATTTTACCTGAGGGATATTTTGTGATGTTGGGTTGATGTTGGGGTAGGAGTAAAATTTAGGTAGAGATTACTTGATGTCCACATGGCAAGGGTCATATCCCAAGGTTACCTAGTTGGGAAGAAATTGTCCTGATAATCTTTGCTTTTCATTTATTAACTAAGTTAAGAATTAGATTCCTGTGTTTAATATGTAGTTGGTTCCATACTGTGTACATAGAATGTCTTACTTCTTTCAAGATACATGTAGTAATAATATAATAATAATAGCTAATATTTACATAGTGCTTAGTATGTGCTAAGCCCCTTTATAACTATTTCATTTGATCCTCACAACAGCCCTGAGAGGTAGGTGCTATTATTATCCCCATTGTACAGATGAGGAAACTGAGGTAAACACTGGTTAAGTGACTTGCTCAGGGTCACATAGCTAGTAAGTGTCTAAGGCTGGATTTGAATTCAGGTCTTTCTGAAGTTATTACATCCTTGCTAGCAGATTGGGTTGCCAGATCAAGTTGTTTATGTTCTCAGTTTCTAGGGGTATTCCTGAGGGGTCAGGATGATTCTCTAATGCTATCATGTATCATTCTCCTCAGTGTTAGTTGACAGTATCCAGTCTTATTTTACTAATTAATAGCAGCTAGTTTTTACAAAGAGATATTTGCTGTGAAGATATAAAATTACAAAATATTTTCCCCAATGTAAGGGAGCATACTCTCCCATAAACTACCTTGGTCCCTAAGGAGAGGAGGCTCAAACATAAAGCAGCTTCTATATAGAATTCACCCCGCTAAGAGTACTTCTGGCTTCTTGCAAATCCTGCCAGGGACTCCAGTTTCCAGATCCTGACTTTTTGAAGCTCACCAGGTGGTAGCCATCTCCAATACTCCTTCATCAAAAAGCAGGAAAGAATGGACACCACAGAGAAAAAAAGCAACAGTAGGGTCATGCAGTCACAGACCATAAGGAGTCAGCTTCAAGTGAGAGGAGATAAAGGCCTAATTCTTCTTTCCTTACCCAAGGGCATACAGTAGTCTTGCCACCTCACTTGAGCACAGCCAGGCAGGAAAAACCAGGAGGCTCACTTTGGCCAATTAGCTTTGGCTCAGCATTCAATCAAGAGACCCTCTCTTCACTGGTTAGCAGCCAGGAACCAGTTTTATGCAGCATCTGTGTGTGCTCCAAATAAGGGATCAAGGCTCTTCCACTACAGCGCAGGTAGATAATGCTGCTTATGCTCTGAGGATGAAGTTCCCCTGGACGGACTGCTATTCCATACAGCTCATAGATCACTTCTACAAAAAGCTTTTCCTCATCTCCTCCCCTAGTGCCCTCCTTCTCTATCTAACTTATATTTAATTACCTCAGGTTTAAAATGTCATCCTGTTTATATTTATTCTGCACATACTAATATATCATACATATTGTCTCCCTTGAGATAATGTAAGTTCCATGAGTTGTTATTGTTGTTGTTGTTCAGTCATATCCAACTCTTCATGACCCCATTCAGGATTTTCTTGACAAAGACACTGGAGTGATTTGCTGTTTCCTTCTTCAGCTCATTTTATAGATGAGGAAACTGAGGCAAACAGGGTTAAGTGACATGCCCAGGGTCACACAGCTAGTAAACATCTGTGGCCAGATTTGAACTTAGGAAGATGAATCTTTCTGACTCCAGGCCCACCACTCTATGCACCATGCCACCTAGCTGGCTTAAATTCCATGAGAACAGGGATTATTTCATTTTTTTGTTTTTGTATTCACAGTGCCTAGCACAATGCCAGGACATGCAGTAGGATTAACTTAATAAATGTTTCTTGATTGAGTGGTGGCATATTTTACCTTATTTCTTATGTGCTAGTGAAATCAACCCCTATTTCAGGAAATACACTATGGGGATTTTTATCTTAGACATATAGTATCATAATTTAGTGGAAAGAGGACAGGATGTGGTATACAAATGTAATGAAAAACTATTGTGCTGTAAGAAATGATGAGCAGTCAGATTTCAGAAAAACCTGGAAAGACTTACATGAACTGATGCTGAGTAAAATAAGCAGAACCAGGAGAACATTGTACACAGTAACAGCAACATTATGCAATGATCAACTTTGATAGACTTGGCTTTTCTCAGCAATTCAATGATCTAAGACAATTCCATGACTCGTGATGGAAAATACTATCCACATCCAGACAAAGAACAATAGAGTCTGAATGCAGATCAAACCATACTATTTTCACCTTTTTTTTTGTTTTGTTTTTTTCTTTCTCTTGGTTTTTTTCCTTTTCTTGTGATTCTTTCATGACGTGACTAATGTACAATATAATTGCACATGCATAACTTAGATTGCTTGCCACCTTTGGGAGGGGGGAAGGAGGGAGGGAGAAAAAAGTTTGGAACTCAATCTTATAACAGTGAATGTTGAAGACTTTCTTTACATGTAATCTGAAAAAAAATACTATTAAAATTAAAAAAAAAGAAAGAGGACAGGTAGGAATCAGAAGATTCTCTCTTGGGTTTGAACCTTGCTCTTGCCATTTACTAGCTATGTGAGTCAGGCAGTTGGTGAATAAGCATTTATTAAGCACTTACTATGTGCCAAGCGCTGTGCTAAGGGATGAGGAGACAAATATATATAGAAAGACAGTCTCTGCCTTCAAGAAGCTTACATTCTAGTGAGGGAAAACATGATATGAAAGGAAGCTGAAAAGGTATGTGGGGTGCAGATGAAGGTACCTGGCGTCTAGAGAGGAATGAGAAAAATCTGTCCTGGGTGCCCTCCTTAAGTGGAGGTTCTGGGAAGAGCAGTGCAATCAGAGGAAGAGGCCTCTGGGCAGAGGGTATTTCCATTGTGAGAATTCCAGGTATAGAGAGAAATTCAAGATGAAGAGTAGGGAATGGCAGAGGAAGTTCAGAGAACAGCCTGGAGATGAATGAGGGGAGCCATGACTGTAATTTCTATTATCTCTAAGTCTCAGAGTCTTTACCTATGAAATGAAAATAAAAATATTGGTATTACCAACCTCACAAGATTTTTGTGGAGAAAGTATTTGGTAAACTAGAATATGTTAACATGAGCTATAAACTATATTTTTGAGGGGGGGGAGTGGAAATTCCATTCAAGATGTCTAAGACTTGATAATCCTTTCACAACCTAAAATAAAGGAGTGATAGAATCCTGTCCAGGAATGGAATATACTTTAACAAGAACTGGGAATAAAAGATAAAGTCTTCCAAATCTGATTAGACATGATTTTAAATTGAAATGAAAGGAGAGGGAAGAAACTGCCTACATACACCAATTGAACAAATTAATATAGAGAGTAACAATATGTGAAAAATAGTCATAAAAGTGCCTGGAAATTCATAGAAGACAAAATCTAAGATTTTAGATTTTGCGATTAGCAATAATCTCAAGTCTGGACATGTTATTCCTCTACTCAATAAACTTCAGTGGCTCCCTGTCACCTGCAGGATCAAATACCAAATGCTCAGTTTGGCATTTAAATTTGGCATTCCATAATCTAGCCCCCTCCTACCTTTTCAGGATTCTTATATCTTACTCCCCACCACAGACAGATAACTAGTCAATGTAGTGATCCTGGCCTCCTGGCTGTCCCAGAAAGAAGACACTCCATTTCTCTGCTCTGGGCATATTCTCTGTCCCCCATGCTTGGAATATTCTTTCTTCTTATCTCTTAAAAGCTAAATCTGATGGTCTTTCATCAGTCTTTATCTTTCTTGTATTAACTTTTGTATTACCTTCATCTCTTGTGAAACAGATCTCTACTGATTCTCTTTTTCTTAAACAAGCTCTTAGAAATAGTTATCTAAGCCAGGCTTAGTGGCACAAGTCTATCATCCCTGCTTCTGAGATAGGCTGAAACTGGTGGATCATTTTAGTTCAGGAGTTCTGAGGTATAGTAGAGCTAAGCTCATGAAGTACTAGTACCCATATGATACTCAAGCTGCCTCGTCTCTATTAGAATCAGGGGAAACCAGAAGAAGACTCTATCCCTGGCCTAAAAGACAGATGTGCTAAGAAAATATTTGTGAGAATTGAGGGAAGGGAATTAATAAAGTTAGATAGGTTTAATAAGCTCCCCTACAATTCCCCTGTATGTACCCCTCTCTTCATTAGTGCCCTCTATCAAAACTAATTGTCATGGCTAATGAGAGAATTTATTTTGCATTATTATACATATTTGTAGTGGACTTTGTTTTTCTTGCCTTCTCAATGGGTCAGGGAGGGGCCTGAGAGGGAGAGAATTTGGAAGTGAAAATAAAATCAAAAAGAAAAAAAAAAGAAAAACAGAGCAAGTTAAAGCTTCCATGTTGATCAGTATTGGGATCAGGGCCACAAATAGATACTGTACCTCCAGTCCACATGAGATAGGAAAACCTGATCTCAAAAAAAAGTGAACATATAAAAAGAAAAATTTATCGACATTCCTCTTACTTACTTTTCAACCCTTTGCTTACTTACTTACTTTTCAACACTCTGCAGTCTGGTTTCCAAGTATGCCACTCAACTGAAACTCTGCAAAGTTACCAGTGATCTGCCAAATCTGATGTTTTCTAAATTCATCATTCTTGACTTCTCTGCAGTATTTGGCACTATTGACCAACCTTTCCTTCTTGATGATCTCTCCTTTCTGGACTTTTGTGACAATATTCTCCTGGTTTTCTCCTCTTCCCTCTCTGACCACTCTTCAAATCTCCTTTGGTGGATCATCACACCCATAAAATCCCCTAACTGTTGGGGCCCCCAAGGTTCTTTCATGGGCCTTCCTCTTTTTTCACTACACTCTGCATTTTTAATTGGTGACTTCATCCCCTCTCATCCATTTCATTATCACCTCTATACAAATGACTCCTGTATTTATATGTCTAACCTGTTGCAGGATTGAACAGAGGTCCTGCGTCATCATTGCCTATTAGATATTTTGAACCAGGTATCCTATAGACTTCTCAAACTTAACATGAAAACAGAATTCTTTATCTTTCCCCAAAACCCACCCTTTCCCCAAATTTCCCCAGATTTGTCAAAAGTACAACCATCCTTCCAGTCACCTAAATAAACAAATTTCAAATTATCCTGTATTTTTCACTCTCCCTTAACCCATTGCCAAATCCTATCCTATCTATCTCCAAAATATTTCCTGTGTATGTCCCCATTTCTCCACTCACAAGGCCATCACCCTTATTCTGGCCCTTATCACCTCTTGCTTGGACCACACAATTAGTCTCCCTGCTTCAAGTCACTCCCTCTCAATCCATCTTCCAAATGCCTTTCAAAGTGATCTTCCTAAAACACCATATCACTACCCTACTCAGTAATTTCCAGTGGCTTACCATTGCCTCTAGGATCAAATATAAACTCCTCTGTTTGACATTTAAAGTCCTTCACAACATGGTTCCAGCCTACCTTCCAAGCCTTATTACATGTTACTCTCGTACTCTAAGTCCCACTAAGTTGGCTTTCTTACTATTTTTTATGCACATCACTCTATCTTCCACCTCTGTGCCTTTGTACTGACTATTCCCCATAACTGGAATACTCTCCCTTCTTAGCTCTACCTCTTGGAATGCTTAGTTTCTTTCAAGATTTAATTCAAGTACAATCTTCTACCTTAAGCTTTTCCTGGCCTGCTGAGGGGCTAGCACTGTACCCTCTCCTCAAAATAAAATTACCTTGTATCTCTTGTATATACTTTTATTGCACATGCCTGTATATGTATATGTTGTCTACCTTGATGGAATATCATCCTTGGTCTGTTTTACTTTTGTCTTTGTATCACTAATGTTTAGAACAGAACCCTAATCAATTAATCATCCCACTCTATTAATAACAACTTTTCCAAACATTTTCATATTTCCTCTGACCTCCCATAGCTTCCTCTCCCCATCCTCTTGGCTGAGAACCTTGACTCATATTTCACTGAAAATTGAGGCTATTTGCCAAAAACTTCCTCTTCTCCCCTCCTCAGCTCAAATCATTAATATTCCTTCTTTTACTATCTTCTTCTTCACTCCTATCTCAGATGAAAAGGTGGACCTTTTCCTTGCCAAGGCAAGTCCTTCCATATGCACAAGTGATTCTATTTTATCTCATCTTCTCCAGCAGATTGTATTCTCTATCATCCATACTCACTAATCTTTAATCTTGTATCATCTCCTGTTAACTTCCCTGCTGCTTAAATAAAGCCTCACCTGATCTGTTTGTCCTCCTTACCATCCCATATCTCTTCTTTCTTTTGTGGCTAAACTCCTTGAGAAGGCCATCACTTCCTCTCTTTCCACTCTCCTTAATTCTCTATAGCCTGGCTTCTGACCTCTTGAGGATCAGAAATTTCTCTTTCCAAAGTTACTAAAGATCTCTTAATTGCCCAATCTAATGGCCTTTTCTCAATTCCTATCCTTCTTGACCTCTCTGCAACTGTTTGACACTATTGGTCACTCTTTTTCTTAATATCTCTCTTCTCTAGGTTTTCATGACAATGTTCTGTCCTAGATATTCATCTGGGTCACACTTGCTAATAGTGGGTGTCCTCAGAAGCTTTGTCCTGGACTATCTTCTCTTCTCCCTCTCTATCATTTTGCTCAGTAATCTCATCAGCTCCCTTGGATTCAATTATTATCTCTATGCAAATGATTGTCAGAGTGCTTAAACTCTCCCTTGACCTCTAGTCCTCTATTTCCAGCTTTCTATCAGACATCTTAAACTGAATATCTGTAGACATTTTAAATTCAACATATCCAAAACTGAACTCATTATCTTTCTACTTCAGATTCTCCCCTCTTCCTAACTTCCCTATTACTGTAAAGTGTATCATGGAGTATATGGGGTGTTCAGCAGGACTAGCACCTCTGGTGTGAGAGCTTGCTGAGCCCTTTTCAGGGCTGCTCATTCACCTTTGGTGTCTACCTGATTCACTCAACTCTCACCTGTAGCTCCTAGATGCTGTAGCATACAAAGCACCCACGCCCCAGTAAACCATTATAGCAGATGGGCTAAACCAGGTTGAGAGTAAACAACAGGCTCAGACATGTTGGTGAGTTAGTGGGATGTCTACTCCAAGTGATGGGGTATGGGCCCAAAGTGAGACCTTTGTCCCAATTTGGGCTCCATTTGTCTATGGGCCCTAGAAAACTTTTGGACTGTCCTTGAATTCTCCCACTTGATCAAAGAGATCTCTGGCAGTCCCCTGAGGCTATGATTCCCTTGTTTTGGCTATACCCAATCCCTCAATTCTGTTATCCTTGACCTAGCCTGGCCCTCCATTGTCTTGCCTCCTTATGGCCCCTGGCCACTTTCTACCCTTGGTCCCACCTAGGCTCCATTTCCCTGGAATTCTATTACCTCATAGACTACTTGGCCACTCCTGGATATTACCTCGTAGACACTTGGCCACTCCTGGATCCCTCCCACAGTCTTTCTGTATATAAGGTCCATCTTGTATTCATTAAGATGCGCAGATTTTCACAATCTAGCCAATAACCCACAGATGCTCAGATTCCTTAAGAGTCTAGCTAATATGGTGAATCTTCAATAAACCTTGTTTTTGGCTGCAAGAAGGATTGGGTCAAATTCTTTTGGGCAGGACCTGTGTGTCGTGATTTTGGGATTCCAGGACCCCCTAACCTCTAGACCGCAACACAAGCAGGTGAAGACTTTCTCCAGTTGAATGGACAAATGAGAGCAATTTATTCCAACAGCCATGAAAGTGGCTGAAGCAGGCACTGTGGAGTGCTGTTAGTCAGACACTGAAGATGCCAAGGTCAACCACTGCATCGCAGGCCATCACTAGTCATCCTGACTTTTGTCTTGCCACTGGACTTTGAATATTCAATAAGAGAGAATGAGGCTGAAGATTTTGTGGGACTCTGCCTCACTTAAATCCAATTCACACCTGAATCAAGACATCACCCTATGATGTCATTTGTCCTCTTTGAAAATGAAAGACAAACAACAAGATTATCACCACCATCCTAATAACTCAGGCTTGCAACCTAGGCATTATCCTTGACTCTTCAATCTCTCATCTTCCATATCCAATCTACTGCCAAGTCTTTTCTAGTCTACCTTTAAAACATCTCTCTTATATTCTCCCTCTCTTCTCTGACAGTGAAACCACACTGATGAAGCCCTCATCCCCTCAAGCCTAGACTGCTGCAATAACCTACTGGTTGGTCTCTCTGCCTGAAGTCTTTCTCCATTATAGTCCATCCTCCACTCAGCTACCAAAATGATCTTCCCTAAGTGCAGGTCTAATCATGTCACACACACACACACACACACACACACACACACACACACACACAATTTAATAAACTACAGTGGTTCCCTATTGTCTTTAGGATCAAATGTAAAATCTCCTGTTTGGCTTTTAAAGACCTTCATAGCTTGGCCTCTTCCTACCTTTCCAGGCTTCTTACACTTTTCTCTCCTCCACATATTCTATAATCCAGCGACCCTGGCCTCCTTGCTGTTCCTCACACAGGATGTCCCATTTCTAGACTCCAGGCATTTTCACTGGTTCTTTCCCACTCTGCCTTCCAGTTTCAGCTTAAGTCTCAGCTAAAGTCCCACTGTCTACAGGAAGTCTTTCCCAGTCTTCCTTCCAGTTGAGTGCCTTCTCCCGTGTGATTATATTTCCAATTTATCCTTTCTATAGTTCATTCATTCATAGTTGTTTGTATGTTGTTTTCCCATAAGACTATGAGCAACTCGAGAGCAGTACTGGGTTTTTTTTACCTATCTTTGTATCCCCAGCAGTTAGCACAGAGCCTGGCACATAGTAATAACTAACTGACTTACTTCCATGGTAAGTACCTAATACTCATTGATTGAGTTAGTGATTTTATTATGATTTGCTTGACCTCTCTTCAATATCCTTTAGTGGATCACCTTCCATCACCTGCCATGGGTATGACTAAAGATTTTATTACAAGCCTTCTTCTTGTTTCTCTCCACCTTCCCTCTAGGTGATGTTGTGACTATCCATTGATTCTACTATCATCTCAATGCAGATGACACCCAAATTTATGTATTCAATTCAAATCTCTCTCCTGAACTCTAGGTTTTCATCACTTAGCTCACTTCAATGCTCAGCTAAAGTGTCATACTATATGAAGGCTTTTCTGATCTCTAAAGTTTTTAGTATTCTCTCTTTCCTCTGATTATTGTATATTTGTTTATCTATGTACATTTGTACCTCCCATCAGAATAAAAGTCCGTTTAGGAGAGGGACTGGTTTTCATTTTTGTCTTTTTATCCTCAGCACCTAGAAATGTGCCTTGAATATAGTAGACAATAAATGCTTGTTGAGCTAATTCCATTCTGAATCTTAGTTTGACCACTACAGAAGAAATTACTACAGTGATAAAAATTATAGGAACTTGGAGGTAAAAGTGACTATCTGAAATTTTGTGATAGAGTAGAAGAGGAAAACTGGACATAATAGTGCATTATTCTCAACTTTTGGAAAGCAGATTTTTACAAGTTCAGAGAAAAGATGATGTAAGATCAAGAGGCCGCATGGTGTTATGAAGAGAGAAGTCAGAAACAGCTGACTTCAAGTCCAATGTCTGGCATGTATTGACCCTGGCATGTGTGACCCTGGAAAAATCACTTTAACCTTTCAGTACTCTGGGCAACTAGGATTATAAGTTGCCCAGAAGGTGCCAACCTGCACTGATGTAGGGAGTTTCCTCACCTTGGAGTTTCTTACACCAGTGAAATAACAGGTCTAGTTTTTATTCTATTCACAGAAAGAATAAATGGGATGTCACAGCCTAACACTGTACAGGTGAAGTCAGCCCAGGAGGGATGGCAAACTATCGAGAATGAAATTCTGATATTCTGAAGGTACAATGAGAAAATTCCAAAGGAAGAGTAGAAAGCATTGTCTGGAAGAACACATATTGATGTATAAGGAATTCGTAAAACCAATTTATGTTTGAAAAAATATATACAGAAGTTAGAAGCAAGGACAGGTAACAGAGAATGAATACAAAGCTATGGCATTGGCCAGAAAGAATTTGTGTGAAGAATACTAAAGTTCAAAATGAGCTGAGGATGCTAACAAAAGCCAAGAACAAAAGAAAGTTTGTTTGTCTTTTTTCTTTTTTTTATCTGTGCAGTAATGGGGAAAAGAGAAGGATCAAAGAAGGAAGAGGCCTGCTGCTAGGTGTGGCTAAGATGCTGATGACCAACAATTGAGAAGCAACTCTTGCTGAACTCATTCTACTTTTGTCTTTCCTGCCAAGAACAATGATCCTTGGACTAGAATAGGGACAGAACAAGAATTGTTAATGGAGTTCACGCTTAAGATAAATATGGAGGTAGCAAAGGAACACTTAGCTCCCTGCCATGAGTTTAAATCACCTGATACCAATATATCCTTGGAGGACTAAAAGAAATGGCCATTGTTATTGCTGAGCTGTTGTCAGTCACACACTCCCATGGAGAATGGGTGAGAGGTACCATGAGATTGGAGGATAAATTTCCTGATTTTTTTTTTAAGGGAAGAGAATAGAGACTCTGTAGGCAAGGAATTTACTTTAAGTCCTTGCAAAATTCTAGAACATATTAAAAGGATAGTTAGGGAAATCTAGAAAAGAAATTGATGGTGACAAAGAGGCAACATTATCAAAAGTTGATAATGTTAGACTAATCTTATTTCAGATCTTAATAGTTATCATTCTTGTGGAGTAGGTGTAATATATATAAATATACATATAAGCTTACATGTATTATATATGCATGAATATATATGTTAAATATGTATATAATTATGCACACACCCGTGTGTGTGTGGGGGGGTGTGTATGTGTGTATAAAACAAAATTTTATTTTTACATTTAACAAGATCTCTCATGTTTTTCTTGTGGAAAAGTTAGAGGGGGAATGATGACTACAGACATCAAGATAAGTCCAAGCCATGCTCTGGTTTGCTAGAAGATATGAAACTTGAAGTGACTCAGTACAGCATAGAGCTAAAGTGAAAGTTAACTCAGCAATCCCACAGAATATGTCCTCCTTTGATGTTTTATAGGTTTGACCTCTCACAAGAGTTTATGAGGAGTTTCAGTTTGCCATTTCATGTTTCACATTTTCTTCAATGCACCTATGAGTCTTGTTTTAAGCATTTGATCAGAGTGAAGGGAATAAATAACTACTTGATCTTCATTGCACATTGAGTACCTTTCCAAATCTTTTTGGGGAGACCCCAGACTTGAACTAAACCTAAATTTTAAAAGATTTTGCCTAGGGCTCCAGGTTGGGGCATAAAGAACCAGAGACAATAAGAAAGAGCCTGATATCTCTCTTTGGAAGCCAGGATCAACCAGGCTGTCCAACTTAGGGCCCCTGGTCCAATAGACCTATTGTTACATATGCCTATGTCTTAACCCCCTCCTTTACTGTGAGATGTAGGGTGTTCAGGGAAGACTAGTACCTCTGATGTGAGGACTGCTGAGCCCTTTTCAAGGGCTGCTGTCCATCATTGGTGTCCATCTGATTCCCCCAACTCTCAGCTGTGACTCTGAGAAGCTGTAGCATGCACAGCAGCCACATTCCAGTAAGCCATTTTGGAAGTAGACAAGCTAAACCAGGTAGAAGGTAAGGGACCTCAAACCATTGGGGGAGTTAGAAGGTTGTCTACCCCAAGTATATGAAGACTTCTCTCCAGAATAGGCAGATGAGAACAATTTGTTCCAATGGCCATGAACATGACTGAAGCAGGCGCTGTAGAATACTGAGGGCTTGGTAAGACATTGAAGAGGCCAAGGTCATCTACTGAATCCCAGGCCATTTCCAGTCATCCTGATTTTTGTCTCGTCACTAGATTTTGATGACTCTAGAAGACAGAGTGAGGTTGAAGACTTTGAGCAACTCTACCTTGCTTAAATCCAATTTATGCTCAAATGAAAAGACATCACCCTCCACTCCACTTTAATGTCTGCAAAACACTTTATGAATATTATGTCATTTGCCCTCCTCTCTATTGGACCAAGGGCCGTAAGCTGGACAGCCTCTACAATAGTTTAGTTCTTCATTAACTCTCACTTGAACTATTGCAGGAAACTTCTCTGTTTCCACTTTCTCTGATCCACTGTCTACACAGGTACAAAACTGAAATTCGTAAAATAGAGATCTGCCTCTACTCAGCAACCTTGAGGGGCTCCAAAGGTTTGATGATGAAACAAGCCTCTGTTGTTAAGAGATAGCTGACCACAGGTATAGAATAAGACATATCATGCCAGACATCATCAAGGTAAGCTTCTTCAGAATAGGGACTGTTTCATTCTTTGTATCTACAATTCCTAGCTAAGTTCCTGGTAGGAGACTGCGAAATGTTTGTTAATTGATAGATTGTTATGTTGTTTTCTGTATTTATTTATCACAAAAGAAGGTTCAGTTGGGGAGATTGTAGATTCAATCAAAGGGCCACACTTGAGGACCGAAAGGGCCACATGTGGCCTCGAGGCTGTAAGTTTCCCACCCCTGCATGTAGGTCTGACTCTTTTTTTTTTTTGCAATTTTCATTCTCAGAGAGTTGTCTGGGACACTGAAAGATTAAGTGAATGGTTTATAGTAACATAACCAGTATGTGAGAGAGACATGACTTGAACCTAGGTTTTCCTGACCCTGAGGAGAGTTCTCTATTCATTATGTTATGCTGTGTCTCTTTGGACATTAAAAAAATAACAGTGATGTTGAGGGTGGGGCATCAAAACATTTTTTAAAAATCTTGCTCTGTTTCCTCCACTCTGTGTTTAAGTCAAATTAGCCTGCTAGCAATTCCCCATAAACAACATTCATCTTCCACCTCTGAACTTTTGCATCCCACATGTCTGGAACGCACTCCCTTCTTTCCTCCACCTCTTTGAATTTCTATCTTCCTTCAATCAACAATCAAGTACTCTCTCCTACACAATACCTTTTCTAATCTTAAACCCCACCCCCTCAAGTACATAGTGCTCACTCTCTTGAAAATATTTCTTATAACTAATCTTTATATGCTATATCTTCCAAATATATTGTAAACTTCAGTGCAGTGATTATTTTGTTTGTTGAACTGAGAAAGATTAGCCTCCCCTGGAGGGAGTTGTAGGGGAATTGGCATCCAATGATTGTTATGGGATAAGGTTGAGGAAGTAAGGGAGTTAATTCATACTAGGAAGGAAGGTTCTAAAGGACCTAGTTGTAAGAAGTAGGCCTTGGGAGGGGGAAATTGAGTCAGACAGAAGGGGATTAAAGATGTGTCTAGAAAAGGCAGCTAGATGGTACAATGAATAGAGTGGTGGACTTGATCTGAGTTCAGATCCTGCTTCAAGACCCTTCTTAGCTATGTGACTTTGCAAGTCTCTTAACTTCAGTCTCCTCATCTTTAAAGTGGAGACAATAATATTGCCTATCTCATGGGGACTTTAAGAGCATCATAGGTAAAGTATATATAAACACTAGCTATTACTTGTGGCAGCTAGGTGGCGCAGTGGATAGAGTGCTGGGCCTGGAGTCAAGAAGACTCATCTTCCTGAGTTCAAATCTGGCCTCAGACACTTACGAGCTGCATGGCCCTGGGCAAGTCACTTAACCCTATTTGCCTTAGTTTCCTTAACTTTACTATGAGCTGGAGAAGGAAATGACAAACCACCCCAATGTCTTTGCCAAGAAAATCCCAAACGGGTTAATGGAGAGTCGGACATGACTGATGAACAACAACAGGGAAAAGGAAAGTAGAAAGTTGTAAGTAAGCTGGAAATACATAGTGGTAGTTGAAGAGGTGAAGAAATTGAATTTCTGAGTTGAATTTCTTTCAAAAAAGACTATGAATTACACATCAGAAATTACATTTTGTTGAGTTAGTCATTCTCCCTAGGTTGGGGGTGGGAGGGTGGGAGCCATATAATATATACTCTTGTTCATTCCACTAAAAATCTGATAAGGGTACAACTTTGAAAGCATCTATAGAAATTGAGAAAAAATACATAACATATTTTGCTGAGTTATTTTTCTGCTTTAAAACTCGAAGGAGTTGGTTCTGTGGTTCTCTGTAGGCCTTAATAACATTTAACAAAACCTCTATTTTCCTTTTGTTTTCTCTAGCTACATAGTAAATTCATTCATTTTGTTCTTTTCTCCCCAACCATTTAAACTCAACTTGTCTAACTACCAAGATGTTTTTAAAAAAAGAGAGAAAAAGACTTTACCTTTAGCTTGCTTGTTGATTGATCTGCCTCTGGGAAGCTTTCCACGGTCTGCAAAATTTGTTTCCTGGTAGTTGAGAAATTAACAGAGTTCAGTTTTTTTCTTCCTCCTTCAAATCTGTGGTCCTAGTAATTTGCCACCATAATTCAGGGAACCCTTTTTCAACTAAACAATTAACATTTATTAACCTCTTACTGTATGCTAGGTGTTGGGGATACAAAGACAAGATTATTCTAGGTGGTAGGATACAAGGGGAAAAATAAAATAATCCCTGTCCTCAAGGAACTTACATTTTATAGAGATAATTCTTAGTGGTTGTCTCATACTTTAAAATAATCTATACTTGGTTGTTATTTTTAAAAAATCTTTGCTAGTCCTATAAAAGGGTTATTACCAAAGTTTCTGGGTTGAAACTTTGACAGACAAATCCCAAAGTTTAGAAAACATCTGCAACTGTTAGAGTCTATTTCTTGCAAACTTTTTCCTCAAGTAATAACTAATGCCAGCTGTTTAAGATTCATGAGTAGCCACACAGTAAACAAACCAGAGTTATGGGAAAGTGGAAAAAATCGGTTTGCAACAGGAAATACATTTCCATCACACTTGGCATCCTCATAGGAAACTTAGGGACTCAAAGACCATCCCAACCTGGGAACTGAAGAAACCTTCTCAAGTTCTAGAAATGGTCAATCAGGCTCAAGGACAAAGAACACTGGAGAAAGGGGAAATTGACCCACCACCATTGGTTTCTGTGTTGTTTCTGTCCTGTGAGGAAAAAACTGGTGTCCCACTTAGCCCCATGACTCTCTATCCCTTCAATGGACACAAGAAATACCTTTCAAAAAACAAGATAGACTGTTCTGTTCTAAGTCTTCAAAATTAATATAAACAAAAACATCACTCAGTATATTTTGAAAATTTATGATAGATTGTGACAATCTGTCATTGCACAAATCAAGCATTTCTTAAATTTTTAATAATAAATAATTATACTTTTAACTTTACAAAATACTTTCAATCTTTAAAAATCCTTTCAGGCATCAACTAATTGAATGAAGTTGTACTTTCTATTTTAAATTATTAAAAAAAACAACTAATTTTTTCCAAACTGAAAAGGAAAACAAAACAAAGAAACCAACACAAAATAGAGATGATCAAAACTCTGAACTTTCCCTCCCTAGTGATTCAGATCATCCATTTGCAAATTCACTCTTTTTTTTTTTAGGTACTTTTGCTAAGAGGAGACATACAATTGGTTCAAAATCACATGCAAATTGATTGATAATGCTTTTAATTGAACAACACTTAGCCAGCATATATAAATCAGGATCCTTTTACCATATGCACTAAAGATCCACCCATAGACCAATAAATTGAGATTTCTCAGATCTTCATAATGCAAAGGCTTGATGTGAAGATGGGAAAAAGAAAAAAAAAATGGTTGCCCAAAGAAATGACCTGAACTCATTTTCATGACTGTTCTTCCACATAGTCACTTACTCCTCTTTAAGGCTGTACCTGAAATCAGATGTTGGTGGAGACCAATGTCTGAGAAGTCACACATCCCTTTCTAGCTAATCGAAATCACCAGCTGTTAAAGTATATATCTTTTGCTGGTCTATTAGCTGCTTATAGGAATGACAAAGCCTCTATTCTGAAATACACCTGGGTTGGAATGTATTTGTCCTAAAAATGACTCAAAACACAGTGTCATGGAACACTCATTACTAATCACAGTGAGCCTGACGACATGGCAAGCCAGCTGACTGTGCCACAATCAATCATTATTACAGTTGGAAAAACAAACAAACAAAGTGAAAAAGTTTGATTCAGTGGTCATGTGCAGATGGAGCCCAAACTTTGTTATATTAAAAGTAATTTCATTCACCTTTAACTCTGCACTGAAATATGTCCAGATGTTAAAATAAGCCTCTTTCCCCATTAACTTCCTAGGGAATAAAAATCCCTTCATGTACACTGTAATTTTTCTTTAAGAAAAGAATCTACTTCAAAGTTTTCAACTAGGCAAGGTTATTGGGTTTCAAAAAATAGTAACTTTGTTTAGAAACAATCTCAATGAGTTTTCAACAATATATCATACCCAATTTTTTTAAGCAATCTAGTCCAACCCAGAAAACATTTATTATTAAACACCACTGTATACCAGGAACTGTACATGGCCCTGGGGATACAAAGACAAAATGACCTCAAAGAACTTAAATTCTACAGGGACAGAAATACAACATGTAACCAAATAAGTGTATGCATACAATTTTAGGAGGGAGAGATCATTAACAACTAGTCCTGGGAATCAGGAAAGGCTTCTTGATTTAAAAAAAAAAAAGTGCATACTATCTAAGGAACTGCATGGTGCAAAGGATAGAGCACCTGGCCTGGAGTCAGGAAGAACTGAGTTCAAATCCATTCTCGGACAGTTACTAGCTGTGTGACCCTGGGCAAGTCACCTAACCCTGTTTGCCTCTATTTCCTCACCTGTAAAACGAGCTGATGAAGGAAATGGCAAACCACTCCAGTATCTCTGACGAGAAAACCCCAAATGGAGTTATGAAGAGTCAGACATGACTGAAAAATGACTGAACAACAATCTAAACCTTGGATGAGGGTGGAAATTCTAATAGGTACAGAGAATCAGGAAATGCATTCCTGGATACTGAGAGTCGCAGAATAGCAAAAACACTCATCTGTCTAGTCAATAAAGTGCATGGAAAGGGTTTAATGTGAAACAGGGTGAGAAAATTACGCTGGAGCCAGATGGTGAAGGTTTTTAAATACCAAACTGAGACATTAGCTGCCTTTGGAGTCAGAGGACCTGGCTTCAAATTCTGCCTCTAATGTATACTACCTGGGTTATCTTGGGCAAGTCATATGACCTCCCTAAAGGGTCTCAGGTTCCCAGTGTATAAAATGAAGTTGTACTAGATGACCTTTCCAGCTTTCCAGCTCTAGATCTAGGCCCCTGAGTTTATTTTACATCCTAGAAACAGTAGAGAGACATTAAAGATTCTTGAGCCAAAGCAAAATATGATGTCATGCCTGAGGAAATTGATTTTAGTAACCTTGTAGAGAGTGTATTAGAGACTGGAGAAGCTGGGATCTGGAATTCCAGTTAGGTGGTAGTTGGGATAGACAGAAGGGTGTTCAAGAATTTCCCAGCCTGGGCAGTCCTAGAATTCTCCTGCACAGTAATTCCTCTTGCCTAGGTCCCTTTGACTGGAGGTCAATAAATCAAAAAGAACTAGAGGATAAAAAGTTTAATTCAGATCAGCTGACTAGCAGTTGCCAGGTAGAACAAGGGGTGGATATATACATATGCAGTTTAGGGTTTTACACAGTTTTAAGGTAGGTAGCAAAAGGAGCCAATCCTGTGAGGATGCGCAGCCATTGTCCTTATTTGGGAGGTTGAGTAATAGGGACAGGATGTCAAGTGATTTCAGGGGAGAATGTCGTAACCTGGGGATTGTAACTTGTTAACCTTGGTATCACCCAAGATTAAGTCTGTTCCATTGGAGATGTTCCCCTATAGTTAATCTCATCAGACCATCTTGGTAGGGCTGGAGGTCTCAAGTTGTAATCTCATCAAAATGTCCAGATGAGACTAGAGGTCTAAGATTGAGGAGGTTTCCCTTCTGATAGAATCAGAAGAGACTATAGACTGAGAATCTTGTCTCTATTTAACCAACCCTGCAGGCTCCATTTCTTTGACCTGTAAGGTTACACATTTAAATGTTGGAAGGTGGAAGGATGGTGTTTCCCTCCCCTCTCAACTGTCTACCCCAAATTCACTGCACACAGGTTTTATCCATTTCCTCCACACAGGCAAGAGGTGATACTGTCATGGTCTTATGTGATTTACTAGGGATTTGGCTCATGCCCAGCCACTAAGGTATCCACATGGAAGATGGAGGTCACTGGGAAACTGCTGCTAGAAGAAAGAAGAACTGGCCCACGTATGGACATTCTGCACTCACATATAGTGTAGTTGAAGCAGCCTTTTCCCATTGGTTACATAGCCAGAATTGCCTAATCTTTAAAACTGCATAACAGCTTAAAATTGAGCAACTAGGTGGCACAGTGGATAGAACACCATACCTGAAGTCAGGAAGACTCTGTGAGTTCAAATCTGGCCTCTGACATTTACTATATGAGTGATCCTGGGCAAGTCACTTAATCCTGTTTGCCTTAGTTTCCTCATTTGTAAAATGAGTTGGAGAAGGAAATGGGAAACCACTCCAGTATCTTTGCCAAAAAAGCCTCAGAAGGGGCCACAAAATGTTGGACATGACTGAAAAATAA
This sequence comes from Vombatus ursinus, assembly GCF_900497805.2. NCBI lineage: Eukaryota > Metazoa > Chordata > Mammalia > Diprotodontia > Vombatidae > Vombatus > Vombatus ursinus. Next base: position 2,609,699 of record NW_020954569.1, on the reverse strand, counting down.
GTGAACAACAATAAACAGCCTAAAGTATCCTAGGGTTTTTCCTGCATTAAAGTCTAAGGGTAAAGGACTCCTTAAATCATAGGTGATACCATGCAGTAATGGGGGAAGGATCTAAGGCCTTCTCACTTTCAGGCCACGTGGCCCCATTGAACAAGCATTGGGTGTGGCCTGCCTTTTCATTATCTTTTTCAGTTCTAGGCACAGGAAGAAGAGTGTCCAAACCCAGAGCTCAAGCTATAGGGATCCTGGAGTCCAGGTATTGTAGCCAGTCCAACCATGAACTCCTGGGGGAGCAAGGACCCAAGGATGGTCACTCAGTGGGGCTCTGGAATTGAGCATGGTAGACTAATGCTATATAGGAATTGAGAGAAACTGTGAACCTTCTCTCCCTACCCTCCCCAGAGACTAAAGCCAGAAATGGCAGGGGGTGGAGGGGAATGGGAGGAGGTGCAGATTATACTCCCAATGTGGTAGAAGAAATATTTGTAAGTTTGTTCTTGCCTTATCCTTAATATAAATATCCTTTTGTAAAAGCTAATTCAATGTTAAGTGGTTAAATGGAACTGGGGTGCTTGGCCAAGAGCCCTTAATATTGGGAGAATACAATTAGTATATGCTCTAGACAGAGACTAGAGAATCCCCAACCCCTTCAGGGCCCCAGAGAGCCTTAAGCAGGGGGAGGTAGAAATATAAGGAGATGGGCCCTGAGAAGGTAGGACCAGAGTCAGCCATGTGACTGGTACAACCCTAAATATCTCGAAAATTACCCTTCCACTTTGTACTCCTGAGGCTACAAAGCTCTTCTTCAGAATCTGTCTTAGAACTACTGAGGAACTAGACACAGTTTACTTTCAACAGAAGTTGTTTTCATTCTCATTGGTTTAAAAAAAACAAAAGGAAGGAAAGATGGGCAACCAATAATCCTGACAATAACCAGTCCAAGGATGGGGAATTGGAAGAGCCAGTAAAAAAGACTTTAGAATGCTTTGCAATTGGATGGCTATAACAATACCACCATCAATAATAAAAATCACTCACAACAGTGAAATTTACATTCTCTACTTACTCCATAAAGTGTTCTTGAGGCAAGCCTATATTTTCACAATGACTTCTGCCCAACTGATGAAGGAATTCAGTACTATGGGTAAACTGGCAATATAATGAGAGTTTTTATTATGATTATGGGTCAGAGGTTTTTGAATTGTTTATACGTAGGAGCCACCAGAGGCATATGCTGAATATATAGTCCATGAAAGGCCAAATTAAATAAACAAAAGGCAATTTACAAGCTGGAAAAATGTGTTAGTTCACATGTGGAGTTACAAGCACATGCCCTATATAATCTGACTTAATAATAGCTATTTGTACTCTACCGCCAAGCCAGGGGCTTATCCGCCTAGAACCTAAAAGAAAGTGGGCCAGGGGTAAGATGTCAAAGAAAATTGAAAATGTGACCTATGGGAATCCCACTATACAACTTCAGGCTTCTGGGGCTTCTCATGATAAGATTCATCATCACTGCAGCACAGAATAATTGGGGAAGGAACACTGGAAATGTTTTGCAGCCAGGCTCAGAGATTATTTGGAACCTATCTGCAAAGCTAAGAATTAGTCAAGTGAGGTGTGTAAAAGATTACTGCTACCTTTAAAACTCTGTGGTGAGCCTGACCAGGCTACCTTTGTCCTTTGCCCTTTTCTCCTGTTCTACTGCACTGCCCCCCTCCCCCCGCTTCATCAAGATACCTATACATTGCTCCTAGATTTTTCTGAAACCATCATTTTTTTTCATTTCTTACAGTACAATAATACTCCATTACATTCATATACCATAATTTGTTCAACCACTCCCTAATTGGTGGTTTCCAGTTCTTTGCTAAAAATAAAATGCTGCTATTAATATTTTCCTTTTCCTCTTTCTTTGATCTCTTTGGGGTACAAAATTCTTAATGCTATTACTGGATCAAATGGTATGCTCAGTTTGGTGACATTTTGAGAATAGTTCTAAATTGCTTTCCAGAATGGTTAAATCAATCCTCAACTCTACCAACAGTACATTCAGCTCCCACATCCTCTCCATCAATGGTAATTTTCTTTTTTGGTCATCTTGGACAATCTTATAAGTTTGAAATAGAAACTCAGAATTTTTTTAATTGGAATTTCACTTATTATTAGTGATTTAAAGGATTTTTTCATGTGGCTATGAATAGCTTGGATTTCTTTGAAGAGTCTGATTATATCTTTTGATCATTTATTTATGACAGAATTTCATTTCAGTTTATATATTACTTTTATCAGGATTATCATGTAAATCTCTGTAAATCAGCATGATACAATGGCAAAAAATAGAACAAAACACTGAAACCACAGGGTTTGGGTTTAAATTCCTTTGTAGTCACTTGAGCAAGTCAATGATCTATGTGGGCCTCTGTTTCTTCATCTATAAAATGAGGAAACCAAACTAGATAATTTCTAAGGTCCCTATCAGTTTTTTTAAACTAAATTCTATCCTTCTCCTCTAGGCCCAAATTCTATCCCTCTCTTCTAACCTGTCCTCCCCCATCTTGAGAGGGTAAGCAACCAGATATAGGTTACACAGGTGCAATTATATAAAACATTTCCATATTAGTAATTTTGTACAAGAAGACTTGAATAAAAGAAAAAGAATGAAAGAAAGTGAAAAATAGAATGCTAAGTCTCTATTCAATCAATATCAGTTCTTTCTCTGGAGGCAGATGGTATGCTTCATCATTAATCTTTTGGTATTGTCTTAGATCATTGTATTACCGAAAATAGCTAAGTCATTCACAGTTCACCAAACAATATTGCTGTTACTATGTATAATGTTCTCTTGGTTCTGTTCACTTCCCTAGGCATCAGTTCATGTAAGTCTTTCCAGGTTTTCCTGAAATCAGCTTGCTTGTCCATTTCTTATAGCACAATAATATTCCATTACAATCACATACCACAGCTTGTTCAGTCCCACTTGATGGGCATCCCTTTAATTTCCAGTTCTTAGCCACCACAAAAAGAGCTGCTATAAATATTTTTGTATAAGTAGGTTCCTTTCCTTTTTTTGAATGTCTTTGGGATATAGCAGTGGCATTGCTGGATCTAAGGATATGCACAGTTGTATGGCCCTTTGGGCATAGTTCCAAATTGATCTCTAGAATGGTTGGATCAGTTCACAACTGTACCAACAGCACATAAGTGTCCCAGTTTTCCCATATCCCCTCCAACATTCAACATTTTCCTTTTTTGTCATATTAGCCACTCTGATAGGTATGAGGTGGTACCTCAGAGTTGTTTTAATTTGCATTTCTCTGATCAATTTTGCTTTAGAACATTTTTTCGTATGACTATAGATAGCTTTGATTTCTTTGTCTGAAAACTGCCTGTTCATATCCTTTGACCATTTATCAATTAGGGAATGACTTGTGTTTTTTTATAAGTTTGACAATTCTCTATATATTTGAAAAATGAGGCATTTATCAGAGATACCTGTTGCAATTTTTTCCAGTTTTCTGCTTCCCTTATAATTTTGATTGCATTAGTTTTGTTTGTGTTTGCACAAACAAAATTTTAATTTTATATAATCAAAATTATCTATTTTACATTTTGTAATGTTCTCCATATCTTCTTTGGTCTCTTCTTTGGTCTTATATTCTTCCCTTATCTATAAATCTGACAAATAAATTATTCCATGCTTTCTTAATTTGCTTATGGTATCACCCTTTATGTCTAAATCATGTACCTATTTTGAGCTTATCTTGGTATGCTGTGTGAGATGTTGGTCTATATCTAGTTTTTGCTATATTGTTTTCCAGTTTTCTTAGCAGTTTTTGTCAAATAATGAGTTTTTGTTTCAAAAGGTTGGATCTTTGAGTTTATCAAACACTAGATTATAATTGCCATTTACTAATCTATTCTGCTGATCCACCACTTTATTTCTCAGCCAGTCCCAGATTGTTTTGAAAATTACCATTTTATAATACAGTTTGACCTTTGTTCATATTTTTTTTCATTGATTCCCTTGATATCCTTGAGCTTTTGTTCTTCCAGATGAATTTTGTTATTATTTTTCCAGCTCTATAAAATAATTTTTGATAATTTGGTTGGTATTGCGCAAAATAAATAGATTAATTTAGGTAGCATTGTCATCTTTATTATATGGGCTCAGCCTACCCATGAGCAATTAATATTTTTCTAATTGTTTAGATCTGACTTTATTTGTATGAAAAGTATTTTATAGTTGTGTTTATACAGTTCCTGGGTTTGTCTTGGCAGGTAGACTCCCAAATATTTTATATTGCTTAGAGTTATTTTAAATGGAATTTCTCTTTCTATCTCTTGCTGCTAGACTTTTTGCTAATATATAGAAATGCTGATGATTTGTGTGGGTTTATTTTATATCCTGCAACTTTGCTAAAGTTGTTCATTTCAAGTGGTTTTTTAATTGATTCTTTAGAATTTTATAAGTATAACATCATATCATCTGCTAAGAGTGAGAGTTGTGTTTCTTCATTGCCTATTCTAATTCCTTTAATTTCTTTTTCTTCTCTTATTGCTATAGCTAACATTTCTAGTACAATATTAAATAATAGAAGTGATAATGGGCATCCTTGTCTTACCCCTGATTGTACTGGGAAGGCTTTTAACTTATCCCCATTACAGATAATGCTTGCTGATGGTTTTAGATAAATATTACTTATCATTTTAAGGTAAGTTCTATTTATTCCTATGCCCTCTAGTGTTTTAATAGGAATGGGAGCTGTATTTTGTCAAAGGCTTTTTCTGTGTCTATTGAGATAATCATACTATTTCTGTTAGTTTTATTATTGATAGGGTCAATTATGCTGGTAGTTTTCCTAATATTGAACCAATCCTGCATTCCTGGTATAAATACCACCTGGTCATAGTGTATGATCCTTGTGATATATTGCTGTAATCTCTTTGCTAGCATTTTATTTAAAATTTTTACATCAATATCATTAGGGAAATTGGTCTATAATTTTCTTTCTCTGTTCTTCCTGGTTTGGGTATCAGAACATATTTGTGTCATAAAAGGAATTTGCTAGGATTCCACCTATTTTTCCAAATAGTTTATATAGTATTGGGATTAATTTTTATTTAAATGTTTGGTAGAATTTGCTTGTGAATCTGTCTGGTCCTGAGAATTTTTTCTTAGGAAGTTTATTGATGGTTTGTTCAATTTCTTTTTCTCAGATTGGGTTATTTAAGTATTTTATTTCTTCCTCTGTTAATCTGGATAATTTATATTCTGTAGATATTCATCCATTTCATTTAAATTGTCAGATTTATTGGCATATAATTGGACAAAATAACTCCAAACAATTGTCTTAATTTCCTCTTCATTGATGGTGAATTCACCCCTTTCATTTTTGGTACTAATAATTTGGTTTTCTTTTTTCCTTTTATTAAAATCAAATTAAAACCAATTGTTTATCTATTTTATTGGTTTTTTTCATAAAACCACTTTCCAGTTTTATTTATTAGTTCAGTGGTTTTCTTACTTTCAATTTTGTTAATCTCTCCTTTGATTTTCAGGATTTCCAATTTGGTGTTCAATTAGGAATTTTTAATTTGTTCTTTTTGTAGTTTTTTTTTTAGTTGCACACCCAATTCATTGATCTGCTTTTTCTCTATTTTATTGATGTATGTAATTAGAGATATAATTTTTCCCCTAAGTTCTTCTTTGGCTGTATCCTGCAAATTTTGATATGTTGTCTCATCATTTTTTTAAATGAAATTATCACTTGTTTCTGTGATTTGTTCTTTGACCCACTTGTGCTACCTTCTAATTTCAGTATCATGCAGCAACCAGAAAGTAAAATTTAAAGAACCCTCCACAGTTATTTCAAAGCACCATAAAATCCCATCAATCAGAAACCACTAATGCAGAATTTGTGTTAATTGGACAGGGACCAAGTAGAAGTTTGCCTTTGCAAAGCTTTCTGGAAAGAGCAAATTAGTATTCTAAGTAACACTTCAGAAGGGAATGTTTTAAAAATATTGAAGAGAACAAACTGTTTTGAAGTACCCTTCAGTACTTTGGAATAATCATTTATATATAAACAATAGCAATGTTGATTACATTCATTATTATCTATTCAATTTCAGAAGTCCCCTAGGATCTGGAGAAGGTAACACATTTAGTCTATTTCCAGGTACTGTATGCATTTGGAAGTAACAAAACTTTATTTCTTTAAAAACAATCCATAATATTGAATTTATTAGAAAAGCAAGTTGTATACAACAGAGATCTGCAGTTCCATGTATAATCCTCTTTTTCAACTCTATTGGGTATATGTTGTTCAGTTGGTTTTCTTGGCAAGATATTGTAGTAGTTTGCCATTTCCTTCTCCAGTGAATTAGACAAACAAGTTGAGTGACTTGCCTAGAGTCACACAGCTAGAAGCTGGATTCATGCTCAGGTCTTGCTGATTCCAGGCCCCAGTGTTCCATCCACTGAGCAATCTAGCTGGGTATGTGAAACTGCTCGCTTTAGTTGCTGTTTGTTAATGTTAAAATAAAAGAAAACATTAAAAATAAAAACTGTAATTTATGTTTCTAATTGGCTTTTCTCTCACATAAGTACATTAATAAAAGCTGAACTTATTATTCTTTAAGAATATTTAGGAATTAAATTGACTTTATACAGAGATTTTAAGGTATTAAATGCACTTTGGGGATGGGGAAGGACAATGATAGATGCAAAGAAATGGGATTCAGGAATTGTATGTCCTGTTCTTGGATGACAAGTTTTATATATTTAGACACGTTTTATAAGCACTTTCTGCCTCATTTCCCTATATCAATAAAATGGGTTTTAGAAAACCAGGGAGATTGTGAGATCCAGTTCTTTCTCAAAGTACACTAAGGCACTCAGGTAAAAACTTGAGCTGCTGTTTAGACTCTTATTAAGCCATATTTTTCCATACAGTTTTACTTAACCAACACTTCAAGATAGTTTGTATATAAAGTAGTGTAGGTAGAATTATTTATGCAACAAGGTCCCTAGGTCTGTTTTTCTTTCAGGCTTTGCATAGTCAAGCTGGAAATTGTTCATTGTTATTTAAAGCATATAAGCAGGGGAAAAAAATTACCCTTAATGGTGTATGGAGTTTTTAAATGATGTATACAATACAAACATCACCAAGAATGTGGTGTTGATGGGTAATGCCTGGATAGTGATGTCATTCATAATAAAAATTGCAGCCACAAACATTCCAGCAGCATTGGGATTTAAGTTATTTAACGACAGAGCTCCCTGGAGAACCTTAGGGGGTGGGGGGAGGGAAGTCTTCCAAGGCATAAAACATGGTCATTTACCTCATAAGTATGAAGAAAATATTTTTTTTTGGTAAAGTACAGTGTAAGACTAAGGCATTTTTGCTTCCTCTTGGCTTCACAGGAAGAGAAGCTAGGGGTCCAAACCTCTCCCATAAATAATCTGTGCCAGCATTTTTCCCACAGGAAGCCAACATTTAGTTCTACAAATATTTGAGTGTGGAATAAACGTGGTCACTCTTTTAGATTTTTCTATATTCTTTGTGATTTGTTGAAATGTTTCATATCCTGAGTCTGTGACTTTGCAGTGTGTAAAAAAAAAGTGTTAGAGAATGATTGAATTATAGTTACCTTAAATAATAAAACCTTCCATAAACCTCTGAAGATTGTTAATAAATCATTGGAGAATGTACTAGAATTGTATTGAGTCATGATAATAGCTGAGGAGGAATGAATATAATACTTAGGATCAAAGGGTTTAAAGCTACAAGAGACCTTATGGATCTAGTCCTTCCACCTCATTTTATAGTTGAGGAAACTGAGACCCAGAGAAGTTAGTTGAGACTCATTCAAAGCCTCATGGGTAGTAAGCAGAAATCCTGGAATTTGAACTCAGGTCTTCTGACTCCAAATCCAGGGCTCACTACACTGCACTTTTCTTTAGGTATCTCAAGTTCCCATGAATCCAGATTCCACTCCTGTACTTTGCAGTCTGAGATAATTCAGGAGACCATAGAAGTTTAGAGGAGAAAGGGACCTTAGAGACCATCTGATTTTGTCATTTCAAAGGCAAGGAAACTTGGATCCAAAAAAGCTAAGTGTCTTGCCAAGGTCAACACAGCGAGTTAGCGTCAGAGCAGTGACTTGGAACAAAGGTCTTAGGACTCCTTTCCAGTGGATTTTTTTTTTCTATTTCATTATCTGGGCTGAGCTAAAATTTACCTTAGGAGAAAAGGTTTGATAGTAAATATTGTTTTCCACTCTAAAAGTCAACATTACATCTACTCTGTATGTAGCTTATATGAACTGATTGATCTCCTCCATTAGAATGTAAGCTGTTGGAGGGCATGAACTATGCTTTGCTTTTTCTCTGTTTCCTCAGCCCTTAGCACAGTGCCTGGCACATCTGTTCAGTCGTTTTTCAGTTGTGTCAGACTCTTCATGACTCCATTTGGCATTTTCTTGGCAGAGATGCTGGAGTGGTTTGCCATTTTCTTCTCCAGCTCACTTTACAGATGAGGAAACTGAGGCAAACAGTGACTTGCCCAGAGTCACACAGATAGTAAATGTCTGAGGCCAGATTTGACCTCAGGAAGATGAGTCTTCTTGATCTCAGGCCTGGAATTCTATCCATTGTTCCACCTACGTAGTAGGCTTTATTGTTGATTGATTAAACTATCTAAATAAAGATCAATAAACATTTATTGTGGAGTCTGGGTGGCATTGTGGATAGAATCATAGGCCTGAATTCAAGAAGACCAGAATTTGAATCTGGATTCAGATGCTTATTAGTTGTGTGACCCTGGGCAAATCACTGTTGCCTGTTTATCTTAAAATGGAGATAATAATAGCACTGACCTCCACCTGGTTGTTGTGAGGACAAAACAAAGTAATAATATTTGTAAAGCCCTTTGCAAAGAGTTATATAAATGCTAGCTGTCTACTGGGCACCTACACTATAAGGCACTCAGATAAACATTGATGGGACAGTTTAAGAGAATTTGCTTTTAAAAGTATTCACACTTTAACTCCCTGATTGCTTTAACACTGCAGGTATAGGAGTTTACTTGCTATAGGTATTCTACCCACTGACGCAGATTGCTACTCTCCACTCCTTAACAAATAGTCTTCCAGGAGTTACTGCAGCCAAAAAGGGTAATCACTGCCTGGTCAAACTTTAGGCCTCTGCCAACACCAGGTGTTCCAAACTTAGGTAGGTCATGCCACTGCATATAGACAAACAGGCCTTGCAAGACCTGATTTAAAGCTTCCCCGGATGCCTTCAAGACTTAGCTCCAAACCCACAGTTCAGTAAGAGGCCTTTGCCAATTCTTCCTCTCCGAGATTGCCTTCCCTTTGCTTCGTATGTGTCTTGTATGTAACTATGCATTGTCTCCCTTGCTAGAATGTAAGCACCTCAAGGGCAAGGGCAGTGTTTTTGCTTTTTTTTTAATTAATTTTTTTCAATGAACAAAAAGATTTTTCTTTCCCTTCTACTCCTTCTCCTCCATTTAAAAAAATAGCAAAAGCCTTATAATAAAAATGTACAACCAAGCAAAATTAATTCTTGCATTGTCAATGTCCAAAAATATATATACGTTTATATACACATGTATACACATATATGTATATATATACACATACATACATATATACACATATACACATATACACATATATATCTTGAGTCCGTTACCTCTTTATCAGGAAGTGGGTAGCATGTTTCTGGGACTGAGGTTGGTCATTTCATTGATGGGAAGTTAGGGAGAGGAGGAAGGGAACAGTTATTTATTAAGTACCTTCTATGTGCCAGCTACTGTGTTAAGGGTTTTACAAATATTATCTCATTTGATCATCACAACAACCCTGAGAGGTAAGTGTTACTACTACCACCATTTTAGAGTTGAGGAAACTAAGGCAGACAGTGATGAAATGACTTGCTGACAAAGTGTCTGACGCCAAATTTGAACACAGGTCATCCTGACCACAAGTCCAGCACTCTATTGCTTTTGCTACCTGGCTTACCCTAGGGCAGCTTAGGATCAGAAATCTCAAGTTTTTTTGTCTCTACAGTGTGGTTGTTATTGTTCTCCTGGTTCTTCGTCACTTTGTATATGTTTCTATGTTTTCCCAAGTTTCTCTGAAACCTTCTTTTGCATCATTTTTTATGGCACAACAGCATTCCACTTCATTTATACACCATAATTTGTTCAGGTATTCTCCAAATGATGGCCATTCCCCTAGTTTCCAGTTCTTTGTCACCACAAAAATTTGCTAAAAATAATTTTGTTCATACGGTTCCTTTTCTTCTTCATTTGCTATCTCTGGAGTAGAGGCCTAATAGTGGTATCACTGAGTCTTGAGTATGCACAATTTAGTAACTTTTTTTGGACATAGTCCCAAATTTTGCTCTCCAGAATGATTAGATCCTTTCACATTTCCTCCAATGGAATATTTATGTGCCCATTTTCCTGCAGCCCCTCCAACACTTGTCATTTAACTTTTTTGGTCACTTTTACCAATCTGATGGATGTGAAGTAGAACTTCAGAGTTGCTTTAATGTGAATTTGTCTAAATATTAGTGATTAGGAGAATTTTTTCATGTAGTTATTGATAACTTGGATTTCTTCCTCAGAAAATTGCCTATTCATATTCTTTGAGCATTTATCAGCTGGGGAATGACCCTTATTCTTATAAATCTGGATTAATTTCCTATATAAATTAGAAATGAGACCTTTGTCAGAGAAATTTGCTGCAAAATTTTTTTCCTAGTTATCTGTTTTTCTTTTAATTTTAACTACACTAGTTTTGTTTAGGCAAAACCTATTTAATTTTATGTAACTAAAATTGGCCATTTATCTTCTGTGATCCCTTCTATCTTTTTTTTTTAATTGTGTACTCTTCTGCTGTCCATAGCTCTGAGAGGTTCTTCTTCCCTGCTCATCTATTTTGCTTATGATGTCACCCTTTATATCTAAGTCATGTAGTCACTTAAATCTTATCTTGGTGTATGGCAAGACGATGGTCTAGACCTAGTTTCCACCTGCCTACTTTTCAGTTTTTCCAGAAGTTTTGACAAATAGTGAGATAGTACTCCAATGACTGGGGTCTTTGCATATTTATCAAATACTAGGCTACTAAGTTTCTTTGCTTCTGTATGTTATATACCTAGTATATTTCACTGATCAAGTTATTTCTTAACTGATATCAACTTACTTTGATGGTTACTATTTTGTGGTATAGTTTGAGATCTGGTACTGCCAGGCTACCATACTCACTTTTCCATCAGTATTTCTCTTGAGATCCTTCACCTTTTGTTCCACCAGATGAATTTTGTTATAATTTTTTCAAGTTTTATAAAATAATTATTTGGTATTTTGATTGTAATGGCACTGAATAAGTAAATCAATTTAGGTAGTATTATCATTTTTCTTATTTTGGGTTGGCTTACCTATGAACAATTTATATTTCTCTAATTAATGTAGGCCTATCTTTATTTGTGTAATAAGTCATTGTAGTTGTATTATTCATGTAGTTCTTGTGTTTGTGTATTAACAGGTAGGATTCCAAGTAGTCTGGGGGATACTATTCTATAGTTATTTTTAATTGAATTTTTCATTCTATCTCTTCATGCTAAATTTTGTTAGCAACATAGAAATGCCAGTAATTTGTGTGGGTTTATTTTTGTATCCTGAAACTTTCTCAATGTCATTAAACTGTTTCACTTAATTTTAGCTGACTCTCTAGGGTTCTCTAACTAAATCATCATATCATCTGCAAAAAGCAATATTTTTGCTTGCTCTTTGCTTATACCTATTCCTTCAGTCTCTTTTTCTTGTTTTATTTCTAACATTGCTAGAATTACATCACACAATAGTGGAAGAAAATAGATATCTTTGTTTTATCCATGATCTTATTGGAGGAACCTGTAATTTATCCCTATTACATAAAAAATACTGACTCTTGGTTTTAGATAGATACTAATTGTCATATTTTATTCCTGTGTTTTTATTGTTTTTATGGGACATTTAGGTATCAACATCATATTTATATCATAGAAAGAATTTAGTAGGCTCCCTACTTTTCTTATATTACAGATTATATTATGTTAGAATTAATGTTTTTTGAATGTTTGATAGAAATAACTTGTAAATACATCTATTCTTAGGGTTTTTTCTTTGTGATATTATTTATGGCTTGTTAAATATCTTTTTGAGATTGGGTTATCATGTTCAATTAATCTGGGCATTTTATATTTTTATAAATATTTATCCATTTATTTTAGATTGTCAGTTTTATTATTATATAATTGGTCAAAATAATTTTTAATAATTTCATTTAGTTCTTCTTTGTTGTGAACCCTATACTTTGATACTTATATTAATAATTTGGTTTTCTATTTTATTTTTAAATCAAATTGATTGTTTGTGTTATTCTTTTTTTTTGCTTTAAACAGTATTTTATTTTTTCCTACAATTACATACAATTTTTAGAATTAATTTTTATAAAATTTGAGTCCCAAATTTTTCTCCTTCCTTCCCTCCTCTCCCCTCTTCTGAAAATGATAGACAATTTGATATTGTTTATACATGTGTTATCATGTAAAACATATTTCCATATTCATCACAGTTGTGGAAGAAGAAACAGATCAAAAGGAAAAAAAAACCTATGAGAAAGAATAAAGTAAGTGAAAAAAATATGCTTCGATATGCGTTCAGAGTCCATCAGTTCTTTATCTAACTATGGATAGCATTTTCCCTCATGAGTCGTTTGTACTTGGATCATTGTGTTGCTGAGAAACACTGAGTCATTCATTAGTTGATCACCACATGATGTTGCTGATACTATGTACAGGGTTTTCCTGGTTCCACTCATTTCACTTAGCATCAGTTTGTACAAGTCTTTCCAGGTTTTTCTGAAATGTGCCTGTTCATCATTTCTTATTGCATAATAGTATTCCATTACATTCATATATCACAGCTTGTTCAGCCATTCCCCAATTGATAGGCATCCCCTCAGTTTCCCATATTTTGCCACCACAAATAGGGCTGCCATAAATATAGTTGCATATGTAGGTTCTTTTCCCTTTTTTATGAGCTCTTTGGGATACAGACCTAGTAATGGTATTACTGGATCAAAGGGTATGCACAGCTTGGTTGCCCTTTAGGTATAGTTCCAAATTGCTCTCCAGAATGGTTGGATCAGTTCTCAACTCCACCAACAGTGTATTATTGTCCTAATTTTCCTACATCTTCTCCAGCATTTATCATTTTCCTTTTCTGTCATATTAACCAATATGATTTGTGTGAGTTGGTATTTCAGAGTTCCTTAATTTGCATTTCTCTAATCAAAAGTGATTTAGAGCACTTCTTCATGCACCTATAGATAGCTTTGATTTCTTCATCTGAAAACTGCCTGTTCATATCTTTTGACCATTTATCAGTTGGGGAATGGCTTGTATGCTCATCAGTTTGACTCAGTTCTCTATATACTTGAGAAATGAGGCCTTTATCATAGATACTTGCTGTAAAGATTGTTTCCCAGCTTTCTGTTTTCCTTCTAATTTTGGTTGCACTGTTTTTGTTTGTACAAAAGCTTTTCAATTTAAGATGATCAAAATGATGTGTTCTACATTTCATAATGCACTCTATCTCATTTGGTCATGAATCCTTCCCATCTCCATAGATCTGACTGGTAGACTATTTCTTGCTCTTCTAATTTGTTTCATTTTCTATGGTACTTTTTAGGAAGACATAGTTTCCTTCCTTATCTCTTTTAATTAGGTCTATTTCTGCTTTTACTTTGTCTAAGATCAGGATTGGTGCCCCTGCTTTCTTTTACTTCAGCTGAAGCATAATAGATTCTGTTCCAGCCTCTTCCCTTTATTTTGTGTGTGTCTATCCTAAGATTCTGGTTTTTGATCCACTCTATCATCCACTTCTGTCTTATGGGAGAGTTCATCCCATTCACATTCACAGTTATGGTTATTACCTGTGTGTTTCCCTCCATCCTATTCTTCCTCCTGTTTGTCCTCTCTCTTCTTTCAGCCTTTCACACCTTACAAGTGTTTTGCTTCTGTCTACCACCTCCCCTAATCTGCCCTCGCTTCCGTAAGTCCCCACTTACCCCTTTACTTAATCTCCTCCCCTCTTACTTCCCTGTCAGGTAAGAAAGATTTCTATATTCAACTGACTGTGTATATTATTCCCTCTTTGAGTCAATACTAATGAGGGTAAGGTTGAAGCAATGTCCATTGCACCCCCTCCCTCATATTCCCTTCTCTTTCTCAACTCTTAATGTTTCTTATGTCATTCCCTCAAATTCACCTTATATCCATACTCTCTATCTATTCCTTCTATCTGTACTGTTGGTGATAAAATTTTTAAGAGTGACAAGTATCATCTTCTCACATAGGGATGTAAACTGTTTAGCTCTATTGTTTTCCCTTTTTACCTGTTTATGCTTCTCCTGGTTCTTGATATTGGAGGTCAAATTTTTTGTTTAGTTCTGGTCTTCTTATGAAGGCTTGAAATCTTTCTATTTTGTTGAATGATCATTTTCCCCTTGATGTATTATGCTAAATTTTGCTGGGTAAGTGATTCTTGGTTGTAGTCCTAGCTCCTTTGTCCTCTGGAATATCATGTTCCATGACCTCTAATCCTTTAATGTTGCAGCTGCCAAGTCTGTGTGATCCTGATAGTGATTCCCCAATATCTAAATTGTTTCTTTCTGGCCACTTGTAGTATTTTTTCCTTGACCTGAAATTTAACTATAATGTTCCAGGGCAGCTAGGTGGTGCAGTGGATAGAGCACTGGCCCTGAAGTCAGGAGGACCTGAGTTCAAATCTGGCCTTAGACCAAACACTTGACACTTGCCAGCTGTGTGACAAGTGTGGCAAACTCAGCAAACCAGTGGGAGATCCTGAGCTCCAGTGTGGTGAACATCAACACCAGGACACCACCCCCCACCACCACATGACTCAGCATAGCCAGGGAAACCAGCAGTCTCCAGCTCCAAGAACCACTATATGCTTTAGTATAGTCCCAGGTAGGCAGGAGTCCTGCAGCGGCCAGACCTCCACATGCTTCAGCACAGATCCCAGACAGCAAGAGTCTTCCCACAGCAGGACCTCTGAGTGCTTCATTGTAGCCCTGGGGAAATGCAGAAAAACCCACCTGGACTCAGTATATGCCAGACACATCCACTAGGATCCCAGCTCATCACCAGGTAAGCTGCCAGACCCCTACAGCCTCCAGCAGTGTTAGCCACCCCCCACAGCACCCCTCAACATTGATAGGCAATTTGATATTGTTTATACATGTGTTATCATGTAAAACATATTTCCATAGTCATCACAGTTGTGGAAGAAGAAACAGATCAAAAGGACCCTGGGCAAGTCACTTAACACCAATTACCTAAAAAAAAAACAAAAAAATAACTATAATGTTCCTTGGAGTTTTTATTTTGGGATCTCTTTCCTGAAGTGATTAGAGGATTCTTTCAATGCTTATTTTGCTCTCTGATTTCAGGACATCAGGGCAGTTTTCCTTGATAATTTCTTGCAAGATGCTTTCCAGGTCGTCCTTTTGAGTATGGCTTTCAGGTCGTCCAATGATTCTAATGTTGTCTGTCCTGGATCTATTTTCCAGGTCAGTTGTTTTTCCCATGAGATATTTTACATTTTCTTACGTTTTTAATTTTTTTTTAATTTGTTTGATTGATTCACAATGTCCCATAGAGTCATTAGCTTCCACTAGCCCAATCCTAACTTTTAAGGTATTGTTTTCCTCAATTAGCTTCTGTACTTTCTTTTCCATTTTTGGGGGGGAAAGAATACATTTTCAATGGTACTTTTTAAGGAGTTGTTTTCTTCAGTGGATTTTTGTATCTCCTTTTCTATTTGGTCAATTCTACTTCTTAAGCAGTTTTTTAAGCTGTTGAGTCTTTTTTCATAATTCTCTCGCATCGCCCTCATTTCTTTTCCCAGATTTTCTTCTACCTCTCTTAAATGATTTTTAAGATCCTTTTAGAGCTCTCCCATGAGTTCTTTCTGGGCTTGAAACCACTTCCTATTTTTCTTTGGGGTTTTGCCTATAGGTGGTTCAACATTTTTGGCCTCTTCTGGGTTTATGTCTTGGTCTTCCCTGTCACCATAATATAGTCATATTCTTTTTTTGTTGTTTTTTACTCATTTGGGGGGCCTTTTTCCTTTCTTTTAAATTTGATTTCTGCTTCCAATGTGGAAGGGGCTGTGTCTCAGGCTTCTTGTGCCAGTGACTACAGGCCCTGACTGGTTACCTGGTGCTATGCTGATGTTGCACTGAGGCCCACGGGGGACCCTCATGTTTGGTGCTGTGTTGAGGGGTGCTGTGGGGGGTGGCTAACACTGCTGGAGGCTGTAGGGGTCTGGCAGCTTGCCTGGTGCTGAGCTGGGGTCCTAGTGGATATATCTGGTATATGCTGAGTCCAGGTGGGTTTTTCTGCATTTCCCCAGGGCTACAATGAAGCACTCAGGGGTCCTGCTGTGGGAAGACGCTTGCTGGCTGGGATCTGTGCTGAAGCATGTGGAGGTCTGGCCGCTGCAGGACTCCTGCCTACTTGGGACTATACTAAAGCATATAGTGGTTCTTGGAGCTGGAGACTGCTGGTTTCCCTGGCTATGCTGAGTCATGTGGTGGTGGGGGGTGGTGTCCTGGTGTTGATGTTCACCACACTGGAACTCAGGATCTCCCACTGGTTTGCTGAGGTGGGGCTTGCTGCTGGCTTGCTGGGATGCTTCCTCTCCTGGAATGCACTCTCCTTTTATCCAAGTGAGATGGACCTTTCTTGCCAATCCTCCAAGTCTCCCAGACTAAAAGACAGTTCTACCCTGTCTTTCTACTGTTCCAGGATTTGTTCCGGGGAGCTATTTTATGGTTTTGCAGGTGAATATGGGAGAGCCACAGTGATTTACTGCTTACTCTGCCATCTTAGCTCCTGGAAATCTATCTATGTTATTCTCCACCCCTATCCCCAAATGCAGCTCCTAGTTTTATTTATTAATTTTTTTCTTTCCATTTTGTTCATCTCTTCTTTGATTTTCAGAATTTTTATTTTGGTGTTTAATTGTGATTTTTAATTTGTTGGTTTTCTAGGTTATTTTTCAGTTGCATGTCAAATTTGTTAGTCTGTTCTTTTTTACTTTAGTTGATGAAAGTGTTTACTTAGAGATATAGAATATCTCCTAAGTTCTTTTCTGGTTATATCTATAAAACTTTGGTATATTGTTCCACTGTTATCATCATCTTTAATTTAATTACATATTAAATCCTTGATTTGTTGTTTGTTTGGTTGTTTGTTTTTAACTCACTCACCCATTCTTTAGTTTTGGGCAATTTAGTCTTCAATTAACTTTTAATTGTTTATTTAGTAGAAGAATACTGAAATAATTTTATTACATTGTGGTCCATAAAAGATGTGTTTACCATTTCTGTTATTCTGCATTTGTTTGTGAAATTTTTATATCCTAATAGATGATCAATTTTTGGAGGGTTGCCACAAACAGCTATAAAAATGTATATATTCCTATTTATTCCCATTTAATAATCACTAAAGGCTTGTCATATCTAACTTTTAAAAATTTATCTTGGGAAACAGACCTAATAGTGGTATTGCAGGGTCCAGTGTTATATACAGTTTTATAATTATTTGGACATAATTCCAGACTGCTCTCCAAATTGCTTGAATCACTTTACAATTCCATCAACAGTGTATTAGTGTCTCAATTTTTCCATGTCCCCTCCAACATTTGTCATTTTCCTCTTCTATCATTTTAGCCAATTTGATAGGTGTGAGATGATACTTCAAAGTTGTTTTAATTTGCATATCTCTAATCAATAATGATTTAGAGCATTTTTTCTATATGACTATATGTAGCTTTTTAGGGCAGCTAGGTGGTGCATTGGATAGAGCTCTGTGTCTAAAGTTAGGAAGACCTAAGTTCAAATCTAGCTTCAGACACTTACTAGCTGTGTGACCCTGGGCAAGTCAACTAGTCCTGTTTGCCTCAGTTTCCCCATATGTAAAATGAGCTGGAGAAGGAAATGGCAAATCATTTCAGTATCTTTGCCAAGAAAACCCCAAATGGGGTCATGAAGAATTGGACACAACAGAACAATGACTGAACAACAACAACAACAATATATAGCTTTGATTTCTTCTTCTAAAAACTGCCTGTTCATACCCTTTGACTATTTCTCAATTGGGAAATGACTCATATTCTTATAAATTTGACTCAGTTCTCTATATATTTGAGATATAAGGCTTTTATCTGAGGAACAGTCTATAAATATTTTTTCCCAACTTTCTGCTTTCCTTCTAAACTTGGCTACATTGGTTTTATTTTTATAAAACCTTTTAAATGTAATGTAATCTAAATTATCAATTTTGTGTGCCACAAGGCTCTTTGTCTCTTATTTATTCATAAATTCTTCTCCCATCCCTAAATCTGGCTAATATGTTCCATGCTCTTCTAATTTATTTATGATATCTCACTTTATGTCTATAGCATGTATCCATTTTGACCTTATCTTGGTAAATTGTGTAAGATATTGGTCCCAGGGGTGGGGAACCTGTGGCCTTGAGGCTGCAAGTTCCCTGCCCCTACTCTATATCTACTTTCTGCCAGACTGTTTTCCAGTTTTCCTAGCAATCATATTTAACTTTAAAAAATTCTATTCAGGCCCTTGGCTTCTTTATTTTATTATTATTTTTTGTTAGATTTGTCTAGCCTTGAAAAAGGTTCATTGAGGTCCCAACTAGTGGGAAGCATAAGCCCAGAAACTCTCCATGGGGACTTGACACAATCACAAAGATGTATAAACTAGATTCCTGGTGAAGAGTATAGCTCAGAAAAGATAGTTACATTTAATTTTCAATAACTCATCAGACATTCAAAGAAAACTAATTCACAGAAGAATATAGTTTATATATCTTTGTGATTATCTCAGATCTCCACGTAGAGTTATGATGGGCTTTAAAAGACACAGAGGATTTTATATTTGATTCTGACGGTAAGATGATACCACTAGAGTCAATTGAATAGGAAGGTAGTATGGTCAATTTGACAGGTGAGGAGAGTAGTTGGGAGAGATTTGAGGTAGGATCAACCAGCAGGCTGTTATAATAGTCTAGGTACGAAGTGATAAAAGACCCCCACCAGGGTAGTAGCAGTGTTAGAGAAGAGAAAGGGAGCACATGACAAAGATATTATGGCATTAGGGATCAATCAACAGGACTTCATAACAGATTAGATATAGAAGGTGAGAGAAATTGAGGAATTGAGCACAACACCTAGGCTGAAAGCCCAGGCAACCAACTGGATGAATTGTGGTACCCTTGACAGTAACAGGAAAGTTAGAAAGAGGAGAAGGTTTGGGGGAGGGAGAAGATAACAAGTTTAGTTTTGGAACATCTAGTTTGAGATGTACAATAGGCAGTTTTAGACAGGCAAGTGGAAGTTGGGAGAGAGGTTAGAGCAGGACAAATCTACCTGAGATGTCTGAGAATCATAAAGATGAAAGCTGAATCGAGGGGAGCTAATGAGATCACTGTGAGATAGTGTTGAAAGAGACGGGAAGAGGGCCCAGGATAGTGAGTTGGGGGATACTGGTAGTTAGCAGGCATGACCTGGATGACGATCCAGGAAAGATAATAAATGACAAAGCTGGAATTTGATTCTAAGTTCATTGTTCCTTCCAATGGTTTCAAGTTTAGTATTCTCTTCCAGTAACGGGTTTGTAACGATAATACCTCATAAGAATATAGGGTCTTATCAGCAATGGGATTTCTGGGAAGTGTATTCTTTTTCCCAAGAAAGGACTTGACTGAAGGATCATGGGAGGTCAAAGCCACACCTGGGAACCTTTGGAGTCCCAGAGTATAGATAGGTGCCAGGCTAGAAGCCAGCCAATTACAAGGGGAGGGTGCTCCTACCCTGAACTAAATATGGCAATGAAGAGCTGGATCCTTATCTGGCTCACTGACCCACTTAATGAGTGACCTCCCTGGACAGAATGTGCTGCTACACTGGGAACATGCCTGGTGAATTTCACCCCTTTTTCATTTCTCACTCCTCTGACTCACAGTTGCCTAGTGAACTGTCATCACTTTTACTTAAGAGTTTACTATTCTCCTTAAATACTGCTTACTTGGTGTCTTTTCTTTTGTAATGTGTTTTGTCTCCCCAAAAGGATAAGCTGATTTTTTAAATTGTATTTTGAGTGAGCACTTGCTATAAATAAGTAAAAAAAACTTTGGAAAAGGGTAAAAAGGAACCCCTAGACCAATAGGTCTTACCTAGGCTTACCCCCAAGCCTATATTGAAGCTCCTTCTCACTCTCTGCAGATACAAAGAGGGGCTTCATAAATATAAATTACAGGTATTTCATCCAAATCACTATTGAGAGAGGGCGCTTGACCCATGGTCTTCCTGGCTTTGGAACCAGCTCTCTAACCACCATATCGTGCTGCCTTTCAAGTCCAGTCTCCGACATCTATTAGCTAGGTGACCCCGAGCAAGTAATTTAACTTCCCAGGGCTCTAGTCTAGGCGACTTTCTAAAACCACAAGCTACAGTGAAGGTATCACCCAGCATTGGTAAAAAGGAATATTGATTCTCTACCCCAATGAAATCACAGGTCCAATCTCTCTCCCACTATTAAGAAAATGGCCAAATAGATCGCATTCTGGTCTTGGAGTCAAGAAGTCCTGAATCATTTCTTGCCTCTGACACTTAATAGCTATGTAACAACAGGCAAACCACTTAATTTCTCTGAGCCTCAAAGAACTCTCTAAGAGTATAACTCACACACAGGTTGCAGTCAGCTTTTGGTGGAAGGGTATTATCCCTAACTCACAACTTTCCCTGAAAAGGGAAAAAAAATCTAAAATCTCTTGATTGCTTTAGTGAAAGAGACCAAAATGAGAGTAGTAGTTTTTCATAGAAAGTTAGGATCCCTTTTTAACCATAAAACGTTCTTAATAGAACATAACTTTTTGTCCTTTCTTTACCCATACACTTTCTTAGCCAAGAGATTACCTTTAGGCTAATTTCGTGTTATTCCTGAATAATCAAGGTAATATTTTACACAATTTTGTAAGTGTTCAATTTTAATTTTCCTTTTTTAATGTTCAGCTTTTTCCTTATGAGATATATTCAATGAGTATTCATATAAGTATTTATCGAACTCCCATAATCATGAGCTTTCTGCTAGCCCTTAGGGCAACATTAAATAGATTAAAAATCATTCAGAAGAACATTATTACAATTGTTATTAATAAAATATTTATAGAACACCATCAGCATGTCAACCACCACATGGAACGTGTAGGTAGATAATATCCAAGATCATTGTTCCCTAAAGGAAGAGATCAATGAAGGCATGGAGCAGGAAATACACAGGGTAACTTCTGTAGAGAACTGGCAATTCATGTCTGCCTTTCGTGGCTTTAAATTTTTTTTTTTGGTTGGGGGGTTCTTATGTAATTTGGAGTTGAGAAAGAGGACTCTTTGCTCAAATTCCTTTTCTTACACTTCATAGAATGTACCCAATTAAATTAAATAAGGCTAGGAATGGAGAGTGGTTAGTAGGGAGCTTACAAAAGTAAGAACATCGATTTTTGCATTTCAGTCTCCAAATTTCTGGTTGAAAGAAATTAACCTGGAAAAAAAGACTCTGCTCCATTATTAAGCAGATTAGCCTATTCATTAAATAAGGGCAGAAGAAAACATAGACAGGCTTAGCAATACATGCCACTAATAGCACTAAGGTTAAGCTGATATATCTACAGTAGGCTCCATGTAGCCCTAAGGCAGCATGTCTAGGAATCAAAGGCTGCAACAAAGTCATTTACTGACCTGAGACTCAGGAAAGTAAGAACAGAAAGGGAAAAGAAAATATTCTAGGTCCTTAACAAGCTTGAAGAAGGGATAGAGACTTATTCCTTCCTAGCCCAGGCTTGATGTTTCTGGAGAGGATGGCATTGTTTAACCCAGTGTTATATTCCCAAAAAGGGGACAGACAGCTTAAGGCAAAAAAAGTAAAGAAAGATTCATAACCTATTGACTTTGTTCCATCTTTAAAAAGAAACCTCCTTTAGGCTAAAAAAAAAATATGATTTCTTCTTGTCATTCACATATAACCTGGATGCTTCTTACTTCCTGGAATTCAGAATTAAACTCCAAATTTATTGGAAATTGCTTTTAAAAAGTTTTTACATTGATATCTTTTGTTTACACATTACTTTCATTTTCTTACATATCCCTTCCCCTTCCCCTACCCAGAGAGTTATCCCCTACAAAAAGAAAAAAGAAAGAAAAAAGGAGGGAAAAAGCAGTACAGAAAAACTAATCAACACAACTCAGTCTGACAGTACGTGTAGTGTTGCATACCCATAGTCTCCAACTTCTATATAAACAAATGAGTTGTATTTTCTCATTTTTCCTTCAGAGTCAAGCTTGGTAGTCATGATATTTACACAGTACTTGGAATTTTTGTTGTTTTTGTTGTTCCTTCTATTTACATTGATGTAGTCATTGTGTATATTGTTTTCCTGGTTCTGATTACTTACCTTTGTATCAATTCATGCAAATCTTCCCATACTTCTCTTCATTCCTCATATTCATTGTTTTTGAAGTAATATTTTATTACATTCATGTATTGAAATGTGTTTAACCATCTCCCAATGAGCATCTACTTTCCTTTGTTGTTATAATAAGTGCTGCTATAAATATTTTTGGTGTATATGGGGCCTTTCTGTTTTCAACCTCTGTGGGTTGTATGCCTATCTACAGATGTTTCAAGTTTCTTCTCAGGTTGTCTCAATTCCCTTAAGTCACCCAATACATCACATTATAAAACACCACTCACTATAAATCTGCCAGTTGTCCTGTCCTGCCAGAACTTTACCCCTATCAAATGACATGGGTCTAAAACCATGCTCTGAGGTTCATAAAAATAATTTTCCATTCTTTCTGTACTCATGTTATTTGAATTTTTTTTTCTGTAAGTCACCTTTCTCTGTCCCCTCCCAATCCCTCACCTCAAAATATTCTTTCATAGCTGCTGAGTGAAACCAACTTGAACTGGCTCCAACACAGAAAAGGACCTTCAAGCTCTCAATGCCTTAAGTACAGGGTTTTCAGTGATAGCCAAGGCCAAACCTCCTTGACTCTGGGCAGGTTTTGTTTCATTCAGGAAGCATCTCTGTTGTAGAGTAAGGCTTCCAGAATCCTGCCAGGCAGCTGTGGGGAAGTGATCAAACAAATTTGGAAGTTTGCTTTAGCTCTCTCTTGCTCACGCTTTACTACTGACTATAGCCAACCCCTTCTCCTTACGGTGGAGAGGTGGTTTGTATTTTGGGGTGTGTATGTGGGTGTGTGGATGTGTGTGTGGATGCGTGTGTGTGAGAGAGAGTGTATGTGTTTTGTTTTTTGTTGTTTTTTTTAAGTGAGGGAAACAGCTGCAGTTACAAGTTGTTGCTTGCCAGAGAATTATTTTTCTCATACTTGTTCAGACATATATAGATGAAGAAAAAGCTGATGGAAGGGAAAGGATACTTTTTACTGACTTCATTCTCTAGGTATTCCCACATTTCAGGGCAGAGTCCATTTCTAGCTCACAGCAGCCTCAGGATGTCTCTTTTATAGTTACTGGCATTTATACCACAATTGTGGGAGAATGAAATAGAATAACAAGAAAAAAATAGACACCTTTCTGAAACATTTTTAAAAATTTTCTGCATCATTTAAAACTTCTGAGACAATTAAGGAATGACTCGCATTATGATCATTATTATTGTAATTACTCACAAAAGAAATTCGTTTTTTCCTGGTGATGAAACTTCTCAAGATACAACGGAAATTATGAGAATTTCAGCTTTTATATTTCGACAATTGATTCCAGGCAACTTAACTCCCCCTAAATTGGCTATGTAGGCCAATGACTCCCTAAGTTTTCTTCCCAGATCCTCAAACTCTAGTATCCAGATAGATTCCTTTCAATTTTTTTGTACTTCTATGTGTCTTCCTTGCCTTCACAATGAACACTTTCAGAATGAAATCATCCACATAAGCCAAATGTTCTATTTCTAAATACTCAGTTTGTTTCATGATGGTTCATTTGAATCAATAAAACTGGAGTTCTGCTGACTCCTAAACCTTAGGGCAACTTGCATCCAGTCCAAATTAGAGTAACCCTGAAGGGAAATAAGCCACAGATAGAGCTCCAGGCCTGGAATTAGGAACACTCATAAATCTGGCCACAGATGCTTACTAGTTGTGTGACCCTGGACAAGTCACTTAACCCTGTTTGCCTCAGTTTCCTTATCTATAAAATGAACTAGAGAAGAAAAAGGCAAACCACTTCAGTGTCTTTGCTGAGAAACCCCACAAGGGGTCATGAAGAGTCAGACACAACTGAAATAACCAAACAACAAGAACAAGGTTTACAAAGTTCTTTCCTCATAATAACCTTAGAGGCAGTGATATAGTGAAAAGAGTACTGAGTTTTGAGTTAGTGTAAAGAGTACTGGGCTTGAGATTAAAATACTGGGTTTGAATCTCACCTCAATGACTCAATAGCTGTATGACCTTGGACAAAACACTCAAGCCCTCTGTTCCTCAGTTCAGTCACCTATAAAGTGAAAGAGTTGAACTAGAAGATCTCTGAAGTCTTTCCAAATCTGTCACCTATGATCCTATAGTCTCTGTGAGGTAGGTAATGATATATTATCTCTATTTTACAGAGGAAGAAACTGAGGTCCTGAGCAGTTAAGCAACTTACCCAGCTCACAAAGATGCATAGTAAGTGAAAATGTCCACAATTAAACCCCACATTGCCTCTATAAGAAAAACAGGGATTTCCTCAGGCAGAAAGATAGGGTGATAAATGGTAGAATGTTATATACATCATCAGACAAGGTCATTGTATTAGTTGTTTTTGATTAATTTTCTAAAGAGGATTCCATTCCAGGAATAGGAATAGGGATAGCTAGAAATGGTGATGTAAAAACCAAAGACATCAATAAATCTTTTTTTTCCTTTTAAAAGAATGATAGGAATTTAGTATCTTTCTATGCACACAGTGGTGCTATATAAACTGTTTTTGCTTATGTAACATGATCTAAAAAGATGACAAAAGTGAGATGTCCCCATCATACGACACATTAAACTTAGACACCTTCGATAACACAATGTGCAAGTTACCAGAAAGTACAAAAGCCTATCCGTTTACTTCATATTATCATATGAATTTCTTCTTGGAAACTGATTTCCTCAAAATTTTATAGCAATTGTCAGTAAGTACATTAGAACTTTGATAAAATAATGTGCACTTGGGCAGAGCACTGGAGAGAAGGCTTAGACCTCATATAAGCAGATGCATTTCTGAAAGTACCGAAAGGACCTCATCATACCATATGTTTCACTTGCAACATGGGCCCAGGGCACAAAGTA
Source organism: Vombatus ursinus (assembly GCF_900497805.2). Classification (NCBI taxonomy): domain Eukaryota; kingdom Metazoa; phylum Chordata; class Mammalia; order Diprotodontia; family Vombatidae; genus Vombatus; species Vombatus ursinus. The sequence continues at coordinate 2,584,176 of NW_020954569.1, read as the reverse complement.
AGAGTCAGACTAATGAGTTGCCTTTTAACAAAACAAAATAAGAGAAAAAACAAAACCCAAGATGTTACTTCTTCAAACGTTAAGCTTAGCACACAGAATGTGAAAAATGAGAAGAAAAAAAATGTAGACTACTGAAATTTAACCACTCAAATTCAAAAAAAAAATTTCTGGGCCTAGCCCTGCTCCTCATGAGATGAAACCTTTCCATCTCCTTATTCTGGAGGAAGAAATGAGAAAGGCTGATAGAAGAACCTTTCTTTCAAAAGTCCATCCTGTCAGCTTTCTCAGTGGGTATCAGAATAAGGAAAATTAAAATGTCAAACAAGTCCATTCATCACAACATTTCTTATGTCTTCTCACTTTTCATCTCTCTTATACCTGTGAGATTAAAATTTTCTCTGTCATCTTTCCACTTCTTGTCTATGAGTGAATAGTATGTTTATGAAATCTAGAGCTTTTAAAATGAGCGGATTATACCAGAGGCTCTCTGAGGGTCCTTGCATCTCTAGAGCTATGATCCTACAAGCTTTAAGGAATCATCCTCGGTACTTTACATGTGCCACTTATACAAGATCTCAAAGAACTTGCCACCCCCTATACTCATTAAACTACACAAATTATCTGTATAATTTACAGGCAGATAAACTGAGTCACAATAAAATAAGAAAGAAAGATGACTACAGTCACTCAGTGAGTCAAGGCAAGAACAGAAAAAATCTAGGCATTTTGCCTGCCTGTCATGTGATCCCCAATCAGCTACAATATAGCCTGATTTTATAATCATGAATCATTGCTGTCAGTTATAAACACATAGATCAAAGTCTGTCTTGAATGGGAAGAATTCTCTTGCTATAAGAAAAATCCAACTTATTAATGGAAAATCATTCTTGCTCAAGCCACGGACTACCCAGTTGCTTTGGAAGTTACTAGATTTTTTTGTTGTGGTGGTGAACTTGAGAAACACCAACAAATATGAACATTTCAATATCCAACAGACAGAAAAGAAGATTTTATATGACACTCTTAACTTCTGTTACATAGTTTTTTTAGTATACATTTAATTTAATAAAGTAGTCACAAATTTGCACTGCTTATGTGTTCGTTTCTGAACTCCCTTTTTCTTTCTCCTAAGCTCTCGTGTGTATTTTTAAAAATGTTTCATTGATACTTTTTTTTACATTATTATCACTACTCACCAACTCTATTCTACTTTCTGCAAAACAAACAAAACAACTCTATAGTCAAGTAAAACAAATCAACATATTAGTTCTGTCTGTAAATGGATGTCTGATTCTACATCTCTAGTCCACCATCTTTCTGTCAAGAGGTGGAAAGCACACTTCCTCGTTGGTTTTCTGGAGTCCTGATTGATCATGGTGTTGATCTTAGTTCTTATGTCTTTTAGAGAGTTTCTATAAGTGTCTTTGTAAACAGGAAACATTAGATGAATGAATGAATGAAAAAAGCATTTAAATGCTTACTGTGTCAAGTACTGTGCTGAGCACTGGAGATACAAATAGAAAAACAAGACAATCCCAGCTCTTAAGTAGTTCACATTGTGTAAAAACGGGAAAAAACTTGGATGGGAAAAAATAATTATATCTTTATTTTCACTAACTTCTAACTGAAATTTAGCATTTCCTTCCATTATGAATATAGGCAACAAATCATTATTCTAAGAAGAGGTCCATAAATTTCACCAAACTACCAAATGGGTCTGTGATACAAAAAAATTTTAAGAATCCTGTAATATAGGGAAACAATACACCTAGAAGGGTTCACTAACAAGTCAGATGAAAAGGCCCCAAAGCAAATGGTCATTCCTTTTCTTTAATGTCATTTCTACTGAGAAAAACCATGCCCATTTTTGATGTTGAATAATTTGAAAGCGCTAAGAACTTTGGTGACAAGAACATACTTTTTTAAAATTAAATTAAATTTTTATTTATTTCCCCCCACTTAATAGTATTCATTTTTTTTCCAGTTACATGTAAATATAGTTTTCAACATTCCCTTTTATAAGATTTTAAGTTCCAGTTTTTTTCTCCCTCCCTCCCTCCCCACCCCTTCCCCAAGAAGGCAAACAATCTGATATAGGTTATACATGTACAATCATGTTAAACATATTTCCATATTAGTCATATTGTGAAAGAAGAATCAGAACAAAAGGGGAAAAAATAAGAAAGAAAAAACAAAAAAAGGTGAGAATAGTATGCTTTGATCTGCATTCAGACTCCATAGTTTTTTCTCTGGATGTGGACAGCATTTTTCATCGTGAGTCTTTTGGAGTTGTCTTAGATCCTTGCATTGGTGAGAAGACCCAAGTCTACCAAAGTTGATCATCATACAATGTTGCTTTTATTGTGTACAATGTTCTCCTAGTTCTGCTAACTTCACTCAGCATCACTTTGTTTAAGTCTTTCTGAAATCTGCCTGTTCATCATTTCTTATAGCACAATTGCATTCCATTACATTCATATACCACAACTTGTTCAGCTATTCCCCAATTGATGGAGATCCCAATTTCCAATTCTTTGCCACCACAAAAAGAGTTGTTATAAATATTTTTTTACATGGGGTCCTTTTCCCTTTTTTATGATCTCTTTGGGATACAGACCTAGTAGCGGTATTGCTGGGTCAAAGGGTATCCACGGTTTTAAAGCCTTTTGGGCATAGTTTCAAATTGCTCTCCAGAATAGTTGGATCAGTTCACAACTCCACCAACAATGCATTAGTGTTCCAATTTTCCCACATCTTCTCCAACATTTATTATTTTCCTTTGTGTCATATTAGCCAATCTGTTAAGTGTGAGGTGGTACCTCAGAGTTGTTTTAATTTGCATTCCTCTAATCAATAGTGATTTAGAGTATTTTTTCATATGATTATAGATACCTTTAATTTCTTTGTCTAAAAACTGCCTTTTCATATCCTTTGACTATTTATTGATTGGGGAATAACTTGTATTCTTTCAAATTTGACTCAGTTCTCTATATATTTTAGAAATAAGGTCTTTATCAGAAGCACTGGCAGTAAAATTGTTTTCCAGCTATTTGCTTTGTTTCTAATCTTAGTTGCATTGGCTTTGTTTCTGCGAAACCTTTTTAGTTTAATGTAATCAAAACTATCTATTTTGTATTTCATAATGTTCTCTATCTCTTATTTGTTCATAAATTCTTCTATCCTTCATAGATCTGGCAGGTAAACTATTCCTTGCTCTCCTAATTTGCTTATGGTATTACCCTTTATGTCTAAATGATTGACCTTATCTTGGTATATAGTGTAAGATATTGGTCTATGCCATACTATTTTCCAGTTTTCCCAGAAGTTTTTGTCAAATAGTGAGTTCTTATCACAAAAGCTGGAATCTTTGGGTTTATCAAACAGTAAATTATTATAGTCATTGACTACTGTGTCTGGCAAGAACTTTCTTTTCTGGACCCAGAAAGACTTTCCTGAACTGATGCTGAGTGAAGTGAGCAGAACCAGGAGAATGTTGTACCCAATAACAGCAACACTGTAGGATGATTAACTATGATAGACTTGGCTCTTCTCAGCAATACAATGATCTAAGACAATTCCAAAAGACTCATGATGGAAAATGCTATCCACATCCAGAGAAAGGACTAGAGAGTCTGAATGCAGATCAAAGCATATTATTTTTACTTTTTTTTTTCTTTCTCATGGTTTTCCCCTTTTGTTCTGTTTCTTCTTTTATAACATGACTAATATGGAAATATGTTTAACATGATTGCACATGTATAACCTATATCAGATTGCTTGCTGTCTTGGGGGGGAGGGAAGAGAGAAAGAGGGAGAAGAATTGGGAACTCAAAATCTTATTTAAAAAATGAATGTTGAAAACTGTCTTTACATGTAGTTGGAAAAAAATAAAATGCAATTTAAAAAAAAGAACTTTCTTTTTGGATTCTTCAATAGCTGTGGCTCCTCAGGAGGTGGGCTATAGCACCTACAGAGGCAGTAACTTCACAAGGTTTGCTGTCCTGATCAGTGGCTATGAGCTCGATTCAGAGTGGGTTTGGTGTTCAGGGCTGGTGGGACACTGCTCTTCCTGGGGCTCTTAGTCTTACCCGCCTAGTTTGTAGGGGGAGGAGGAATGGAGAACGTCCTCTCTATTATGTTTGCTCCCCCTCAGCTGGCTTATGAGGGCTAGGTTGGAAACAGAAAATGTGGTCTAGGATAGAGATGTCAAACATGCCAACTTAGACTGCATGAGGCCCAAAACACTACTAAGGATAGCCCAAACCAGATTAAAGTGTAATTGGCAGGGGCAGCTAGGTGGTACAGCAGATAGTGAGGAGTCAGGAGGACCTGAGTTCAAATTTGGCCTCAGATTCTTGACACTTACTAGCTGTGTGACCCTGGGAAAGTCACTTAACCCCATTGCCTAACCCCCCAAAATATAATTGGGAAATATTTAATAGAAATACAATAAAACATAATGATAACATGTGGTTCTCTAGTGCTCCTTATGTACAGTTTAGTGGCCCTCATTTCTATTTATGTTTGACACCATTGGTCGAAGGGACACTATAATTCCTGGAATGTTGGGCCTTGGATTCTGGGCTGTTTCCACTGGGATCGAAGGGGAAGTCATGGTCAAAATGGTGCCTGGTACATGCTGCCTCCTGCCTCTCCCTCAGGACTCCTTGCTGTTTTATGTAGGCTGCTTTCCTTTCCCTATCAGTGTTCATTGTTGCTGTTATTGCTAATCATAGCAATATTATAGAACCCAGTGGTGTTTATGGATTCTGTGGTTCTCCATCCAAGGTTACTCTTCAAAACTTATCTGCAGAATTCTCACTGTATTTTTGTTGCACTAAGCTTCAAGATGCTGACACAGGGCTTGTGATCCACTAACCAACAACGTTTGTCTGTGGCATTCCTTTAACTAATAAAAATTCTCAGTATGTAATCACTGTAGTCTTCTAGGAAAGATGATAGCATGACTTCCTGATGGTGAGCAACGAGAAGAGTCAGGGTTGGAGGCTGAGACTTCCTGGCACCTCATACAACTAGTGCAAAAGAAGTTGTTCTGTTAACCTGGGTGTGTCAGTGTGGGAGAGTGAGCAATGAAGACAAGGTTTGAAATGAACAAAGTGTAAAAGGCAGACTTATCCCAGCGTCATCTAGTTGTGGCAAGTCTTACTCTGCACTGAATAGAAAGTGACAGGCAGGACCAGGTTCCCTTTTTGTTCACAGAAGGTGTGTTACTAGTAGGAGCACATTGTACTTCATGTATGTGATGATGGGTACAGAACAGGCCTTGGATCACTGACACCTCTTTACTGTGTTCATCCCTCTTGCTAGGTACCTCTGGAGTCCACCATCACTAAATCTCCTCCAGGGCCATCAGGGCTTTTGAATCCCTCCAAAGCATGTAATATAGTACTCTATTCAAAGTGTGGTTATGGGCTTTAATAAACATTGTAGACCTGAGGCATCCAAGTGGGTGCTGACCCCTTAAAATTACTTACCTTGGGACACTGTGTTTGCCCAGCAGGATTGCCCTTGGTCATGATGTTTTTAGAATTCTGCTTTTGAAAGAGCCTTCAGAAACAAACAAGACTGTTGTTATTATTTTGGTATTATTATTTTATAGCTATATTTTGTCCTTGACACCCAAGGCATATTACTTAGTTTGATCACCCATCATTTGCGCTAGACTTATTTCCAAAAGATTTTTAGCTATATACAAAAATCAGATCCCCCCTCAAGGGACATCCATTATATCCAAAAGAAAAAACGCTGCAGGAAAGTGACTCGAAATAATGCTCCCAACTTTTGGATTAACCTTGATCACAATAAATGAACTAGTAGCTTGAGCACTAATATGATAATAGGGATGATTCATATACTTGTTTTTTCACTATTCAATTGTTCCATTTATGCCCTGTAAGAATGTTTTCTATAATTAGAACTACCTGCAGAAATAGCAAGGAAATTTTCTCTCTAATCTTATTCCAATTATACTTGGTCAAGAAGAAGCCAACATGGCTTTGGTACTACAAATAAGCTTGTATCTTATCTGTTTTAGCATCTTACAGGTTTGTGTAAATACTTGGTGGTATGGAAACACCAGAGCCATAACTAGAGTGAGACAACAGGACTTTGTCCCAGGTGACTGAATTTAAATAGTGCACTTGCAGTTCTTTAGCAGTACAGGAACAACAGAGCTCAGCACCTAGTTAGAAAGAATAATTGGTTAAACTAGGAAGCAACCAGGTGGTGCCAGTGTGAATTCCTTCCTCCTTTTCTCCTCAAGCAAGGATGTGCAACTTATACAACTTGCTCCAGGTGGAAAAATTCTGGGAAACATGCTATTTAGATGCTAAGGATTTTCTTATTCTTTTGACTTTCTTCACGGAGTGAAACCATGAGGGAAGTAGGATTTAGATGTAAAGACTTTGCTACCCCTTTTTCTTCTTCTCTCACAAACCGCTTAGTCCCCCAAAGAATGTATGTCTGCCCTGTTCTGGGACACTTTCTAATATATTTTCTTCACTTGAGCAATAAAATTCCACCTGATAACCCTGACTGTAAACTGCTCAGACTGCCACAGGGCAAAGAAGGTCCCCAGCCTTTTGTAAAAGAATTTTACCTTTCACAAACTACATTTAGAAAGTTATCAACTTCTTGAAGGAGGTAGGGAGTTCTCAGATTCCATTTCTTCATTATATTCTTAAAACTGGTCCCTGAATTCTGGTGCATTAAGTCCTGGATTTGGAGGAAAGTCATGTTTTCAAACTGATGCCTCAGCAAGGAAAATTCAACCTCCTTTTTCCTATGCTAATTTTAGATGGTGACATGAATAAGGGCTGCTCATGGCCACCTTTTAAAAGATGCTGCTAACTTTCCTGGTCCCCTACCCTGCCTCTCAGAAAACTGAACAGGTCTCCTCTTTTTGTCACTCTTCCTCTATCAGGAACCACATCAGTCACATCAGAGCCAAAGACATCACACCTGATCTTCAAGGCAAAGGATCAAATTGATTTAACCCCCAATTCACCATTCCTTATCTTACTTTATAGCAATTAATATCTCAAATTAGTCTTTTAACAGTTAGTGCATTTTTGCCTCGTTTGATGGCAAACTACAGATCCAGATGAATGTTCAGTGATCTTTGGAATAATTTGCTCCATTTAAAACATGTTGTTTCTTCATTAGTTGTTGCCCCTCCCCCCATTTATCTTTGAAATTCATTCCTCAGCTGTGCTCTAGATCCCTCCCTTGTCTCTCTCCTCCTGCAAAACGTGCTTCAAATCTTCACACTTGGCCCAGCTTCCCCAGAATAATCCCACCCTGATCCTGACTAAGCCCACTCCTTCCCTGATCATTTAGCTTCTATTGCATCATTTTGCCTTGAACATGCAATGTTTTAATTTTTCAAGTTGCTTCTTGCATGTATTAAGCACTTCCAGGACAGGGACTATGCTGTTTCTTTTGTCATTCCTTGTGTGGCTTTGTACATATTTAATTCTCCATGAAAGTCAATTAACTAACCTCAATTAGTTGCATTGGCAAATGTAAAAAAAGAAAAAAGAGAAAGAAAAAAAGAAATGATAGTGATGGTGGTAGTGATGAAGATGAAGATAAAAAAAAAGGGAGATGGTGATGAGTGGTTCCTCTTTATGTCCGTCTCTACCCTGGCTAACTATATGAAGACATAGCTTATGAATCTTACATAAGATTGCCATCACCTTGCGTTCCTGCTTCATGAGATTTATAATCTTCTTAGTTATTTGTCATTGAAACAATATAGCAGATAAAAGTAATTTTAGTAACACAATGAATATATTGCAGAGCTGAAATGCTTGTACAAACAGACCACAAAGGTAGGCGGAAAATGCTTCAGGAATATCCTAACCTGCTCAAAAGAGACACCATCAGGGTCATGTCCAAGGACATGGCTCTTCCTCAATGAGTTCTATTCTTTGTGCCAGGTCCAGAAGAGTATGAACTGCTCCAGGTACAAAAGGAAGGAATCCCTCCCCTTACATCTTCCCCTATTTCTCTAAGGTAACTGGGTTTAGGACTGGTCATACTCAGAGGACAACTGTCACCCCTAAAGCTTTGCTACTTGATGGGCATGATCTGTGATCTGGTGAGTTGCTGTTTAGCTATTTTTCAGTTGCATCCAACCCCATTTGGGGTTTTCTTGGTAAAGATACTAGAGTTGTTTGCCGTTTCCTTCTCCAGCTCATTTTACAGATGAGGAAACTGTAACAGGTTAAGTGATTTGCTCAGGGTCACACGGCTAGTAAGTGTCTGAGACCAGATTTGAACTCATAAAGATGAGTCTTCCTGACTTCAGACCTGGCACTCTATCCACTGTGCTACCTAGCTGCCCTAGAGAGCCCATGAGAGGTAGGTTTAAAACAAATTAGGTCATAGCAATTGAGCCTCTAGGAAAAGGCTAGAAAGAGCTGCACAGATTCTATGCCCTGTTGCTGCCCAGTGACTGCCTCTGCTCATGCTCCTCCCCATCTCATCATAGGCCAGGCACCTAAACCAATCTTCAGAGCTCCAGAAATTCAGAAGAAAAATGATCTACTCCATCTCCTTAGGGAAACCAAGAAGAAAACTGTTTTCAGCTTTTCAAAGCTTGCTATTCACCTTGTATCTCCAACATTGTTCTAGTCTGTCCCTGATTCAAGTCAGTTTCTTTAAGTCATAGAAAGAGAAGGGTATTCAACAAGGACAAGCTTTCAGGATTCCTGGAATTGATCTGACTGAGTGAAGCTATCTTTCTTGAGTTGCCCATTGTATTTTGGGGGATGTTGACTATTTTCTATTGGAGAATATGGAGATGCTCATTTGTTGACCTTTCAAGCTTTATCAGGGATGAATTGCTTATGTTGTTATGGGTTGGAGCCATCTTTGCGTAGGGCCTATAGAAAGGGAGTCCACAGACCTGTGGGTAGTCCCCTTTCCAGAGAGATCACAAAAGAAATGAGTATAGACCAGTGACAGAAATAATTATTTCTCTCTTATACTAATAACCAATTATTAATTAAGATTGAGGTTTTCCCTTTCTATTTCCTCATTCAGAAATAAACCCTTATAGGTTATTCAGCCAGTCTCTAAAGGACTTTGCTGATAGATAAGATTGCTCAAATCCTCAGGGTACATGATTTTCGATCTTGGGTGGGACTCTACCCAACTAGAAAACCTTACAAACAGAATCTAGTCTAGGTAACATCTTGCCTTTAGGAAATAAGCCCCTGTCTGTCCTTGGAACCTTCCATTAGAATTTAGGGTGAGCCAGTTTATGAAGGGGAACCAACCAGCGGGGTCTGGGTAGAGGTGGATTCTTTTGTCCAGATTGCTGGAGGCAGGCAAGTCTCATGATTAGGTCATACAGCTTAAATTTAAGAAGCACTGAAGGGGTCTCAAGTGGAAAAAAAAGTTTAAGAAGCCCTGCACAGGGGAGCTGAAGACTTTTTGCCCACCTCTTCATTAATATGTCTACCCTATCATTGAGTGTTAACCAATTAGAGCTGATTTCCATCCTCTGGGATACACCCTTTGCCAGAGGCTTTTTAAATATTCAATATTCTCCAGGAAGGGTCTTTGGTTTATGAGAGAAAGTCAAATGACCACCTTTTATTAATTATTTGCTAGTCATAATTAATAAAATTATTGTTAATTGCCCTGAAATTATGTCTCAGATTTTTCATATGTCACACCAGAAAGTAGCAGAGCTAAGAGTAGACCTGGGCCCTGAGTGGGGATGGGCAGGAGACAATGCATGCCCACAGCTTCCCTGCCAGGAGTCACTCATGGCTCCCCTGAGCAGAGGAATATTGCAGATGTACTTGCTCTCAACCTTGGGGCTCTAGGGGAGAGTTACTGAACCCTGAGTTTCTGGTTTCAGCAATGGTATAGCAGTGGTATAATCAAAGAGATGGTACAGAAGAGAGGGGAAGGGAATAAGTATTTATTAAGTACCTACTATATGACAGGTGCTTTACAAACTTGATCCTCATAACAATCCTATGAGGTAGATGCTATTATTACCTTCATTTCACATTGATGAAACTGAGGAAGACAGAGGTTAAGTGACTTGCCCAAGGTCACACAGCTAAAAATTATTTGAGTCTGGATTTGAACTCAGGTTCAGCAATCTATCCACTGCTCCATCTAGCTGCATCTACTTCCTGGTTGTAGTTGTAGTTGTAGTTTGTCCTTCATTCTGGAAGACGACCAAGACTTCAGGAAGGTGGTGTCATGACTTGCAAGTGAATTTGATTTAAGTGAGGGAGGGCTGTGCAAAGTCACCAGCCTCACTTGGTCTTCCTGAGTCATCTGGGTGAGGGTGGAGATAGAAGGGAGGCAGATTAGGGGAAGGAGTATTCAGAATGCACAACGTCTTGGGGTGGGGGGAGGGACAAGATGGGGAGAAAATTTGCAACTCAACATCTTGTGGAAGTGAATGTTAAAAACTAAAAATAAATTTATTAATAGAGAAAAAAAAGTTAAAAAAAGAAAAAAGAAATCTAGGATGTAAACTCCAAGTAGTAAACACTAGTAGCCAGAAAGTGAGGTCAAGTGGTGAGAATTCTTGAACCCTTCATTTCTGGATGAGTGACAACAATTCCTGGGTCAAGGGTCAGAGATATGGCCCCAGGGATGAACGAGTGGCATTGGACTGAACCACAGAGAAGAGGACAAAACCTGAACTTTGAACTTTCCTGCTGTGAGCTATTTGAAGAGTATAGTTGCAGTGGAAAAACAATTGGCTCTTTAGCATTCCCAAGTTCATGTCCTTCCAGATGGACCCAAACCCCTTAGGGTACCAACCTCCAGTTGGAGGTAAATACATGTTTCTTGGTTGAAGAAGAGACTTAAGATGTCAGGTGGTTCCTCTTTAGCAGCCCAAGTTCATTTTCTTCCCAAGGGGAATCCAAGCGTGTCGGGAAATACAGTAAGAATGAAGACCTCTGGGGCAGAAATTGGGACTCACTCAATGCTAGGGAATTGCTTCTCTAGCAACCCAAAGTTTGTCTCCCTTCTAGGGAGAGTTTAAATTAGAGTGGTACAGTGAATCTAAGGGACAAAAGAGGGCCTTGTGAAAAGATGAGAGTCAAATTATTTCAATTCTTTATGGATGACTATGAACACCTTATATGTTTTTTGCATTCTGTTTGTGTGTGAAATAAAGCCTGTCCTGTGCCTGAAATGCATTGTTACCTTAAATGTTTGCATAGGATCTGGAGGTTCCCTTTATCCATATCTAGGGAAACCTAAAGAAAAGTTAAATTCTAAGAGTTCTCAAAGGAAACTCTTTGTAAGGTAAAATAAACCAAAGAAATAAGATTTTTGTAAGACCTCTACCAAGATTTAAATTAGTCTGTGTAAGCCTAGAGAGCTTAGGGTTCTGGCCCACAGGAGACATACAAAGTGAGATTAGATGTCTCTAAGGCTCTATAAAATTTGTCACAATACCTAATTGAGCTCATTTCTATAAACCTGCAGGAATTAAACATTTGCTCAAGATCATTGACCCAATTTTCTAAGCACTTGTTTGCAGCTGTTTAGGAATTTTGCCTATTGCCTAAAGTGAGGCAGGATCATAGATTGTTAAAGCTGAAAGATGCTTGGAGGTGAAGAAAATGAAACCAAAAGCCATGACATGGCTTGGTAAGGACTGCAGAGCAAGTTAGAGAGGAGGCCAGAGATGTCACTCCTGGTAAGGGGACTGGCCCTGGAACGAGACCATATGGATTCAGATCCCATCTCAGATGCTGACTATCTGTGAGACCTTGGGCAAGGCACTCAACCTCCATAGGCCATAGTTTCTCTCACTTGGAAAATGAGGGAGTGAACTCTAGTCCATAGAAAGAATAAGAAAAAGGTAAGGCAGCCATGTTAAAATCAGAGCAGGCAAGCTACACCATTCAAGGAGTTGCTTTTTCCTTTTTCTTTCTCTCCAGGTATAAATATCACCCAAGTAGACCATCAATGACAAAAGGAACATAATAAAGGAAAGTCCTTTCAAAGAGATGTGTTTTGCAGATAAAGTTATTTCAGTGTAACATTCTTGCTTAGGATCCCAGAGTTCTATATTTTCTGCTTATAATAATTAATATTTTTTTAAAAAACTATCATTTATGTAGCACTTAATTTGTCTCAGGCACTGTGCTAAGCACTTTACAAATATTATCTCATTTGAGCCTCACACCAACCCTGAGAGGTAGGTACTCTTATTATCCCCATTTTAAGCATGAAGAAACTGAGGCAAAAAGAGGTTAAGTGACTTGCCCAGGGTTACACAGAGGCTAATTTTGAACTTGGGTCTTTCTTACTCCAAGCCTAGTACTCTATCCACTGCACCACCTAACTGCCCCCAATAAGGCCTTTTAGTTTTTTGGGTTTTTGTTTTTTGTTGTTGTTGTTTTTTTTTACATTTCCATTAGTTCAGATACCCAATACATTTAATGTACAAGACCTCTCATTCTCTGGATTGTTTTCAAGGCACAAAGATCAAAATATGCAGTTTTGATTGGTTGGTTTTCTTTTGAGCAGCTCTAGGTCTCACCTCTATAAAATTCATGACAATTAGATGCCAGAATGTCCTTTTAGAACACTGCTGTTTGTTGTAAAAGTGATGCTTCTATGATGGCTCTGAAGTTTAATGCCATCGATCAACCACAGCAAAACCCTGTGAAAATACCCACTATAATGATGCTGGAAGAGAGGACTTTATCAAATCTGTTTGCCTCCTTGATACAGGCTCATATGATGCTGACCTCTGTCACCAGAATTCCAATCATGGCTTTTATTTCCAGAGCTTTGGCTGACATCTCTTCTTCCTTAGAAACAGAAGGCCACCTTCTTATGGGCTGTCAATTAAATGCATCCAGCATAGTGGGCACGAGGGGACGCACACACAGTAAAAGCTTTATATCACAATAAAGACTATTTATTTAGAAAGGGAGTATGGCACGTTACTGCCCTGAGATATCTGGGTATAGCTTTCGTATCATTCTGTCACACATTTTACACTGAGAATTACAATTGATTTACGAAGTCAGAGAAATCTCATCTTGTAACATCTGCTCTGATTTATACTTGACATCAGCCCTAGTTAAAAGTGAAATAAACACCTGATGGAGAAAATTTACTACTCAAAAAGATTTTCTAACCATATTAGCTAAAAGTGGGGGGATAAATGTTGTATGGGGAAGCAGGAAACTGGCACAGATGAGCAATCCTTTATTCCTGTAAAACTGCTCCAGTCTAACCCCACTCTAGAAACCACTGAAGCAGCCTGGGAGTAAGCAGAAAAAGAACAAAACTCAACAGAGAACTCAAAGGCAATAAAAGATTGCATTAACTCCCAGTCTTGCTGGTACAAACACATGCACACACACTTTCGAACACATGACAGGCAGTCTTGCCAAATGGTTAGCCTACCAGAGGGCAAAGAGCACTGCATGTCTGAACATATATAAATGAATATGCATATAGAAAGTGTATATACACACACATATAGAGACACATAGAATAGACAAGCAATTAAAACTTTAAACCACACTGTGAGTTCGGGGATACCTCATATAGAGGACAGAAGGTTTTATGTATTCATGTGTACCTATAACACACACCTAAATAAGATAACACCCTTTGTCCCCTCTGTACATTAACACACATATTCTTTGTTCACTAGTAGGTTAACCCTTTTGCAAAAATTGAGTTTATGTTATGCTAACGATCATTGAGATCCCAATCGCTCTGTATCAGTAGCTGAAGTGGTCACCGAAGAATTGTCTTCTGGTATCTCTGTTGAGTATTCAGAAGTCTTAGCCAAAAAGTCAGGGATAGCCAGATGGCTCAGTGATAGAGTGCTGGGCCTGGAGTCAGGAAGATCTGAGTTCAGATCTGGCCTCAGATACTTACTAGCTGTGTGACCTTAGGCAAGTCACTTAACCTCTGTTTGCCTTAATCCACTGGAGAAAGAATTGGCAAACCACTCTAGTATCTTTGCAAAGAAAACCACAGGGACAATATTGGTATGTCATAGTGTATGGGGTTATAAAAAGTCAATACAAATAACTGAAGGAAAGGCTGTTTGAAGTTCTACTTTTGTTGAGTTACTCTGGGAAGTATTTTTTTTTCCTAATTAATCAACAAACACATGTTACATAAATCCATCTGTACTCTGGGTCTTGTATAACATAATCTCCATAACTTTAATTCCAGAGGCAGAAACCCACCTTGGCCAAATTTCATGGTTTCTAGCAAAGATTAGATCATATAGTGAAGATAGGGAAAGATAAGTACAAAGTAGCATCCAGAATATAGTCAGTTAATCAATAAACATTCATTCTGTACCTACTATGTGCCAGGCACTGTACTAAACACTGGTCTCATTTTATTTGTAAGTGTTCTCATAAATTTAATTCGAGAGGGTTTAAACAAGTCTAGAGACATCATCCCATTAGTAATTCAATAGACTCCTGTTATTAAATGTGGAGGTACATGTTTGTTGTGGTATATCATTAAAATGCCCATCTCTGGGCAATCCTCCCAGGTTATGGGAAAATGAGCTCAGTTGTAAAGAATCAGATAATGTGTCTCAGAGGCTAAGTCTGTGGGACACGTAACCCTCCCCATCTATTCCTCTTGGACGCACCCTGCGGTGTCCTGCTTTCCAAGCAGTACAGGACCCTATTGTAGACAACCAGGAAAAGACAAATAAGTGATGAGGGCTTGTGTCTATTCTCTCCAGAGGTACAGCACACAGGACTGTGAACACCAGCCCCAGGGAAGCCCAGGGAAAATCCTAGACCACCTACTTCACTGCAAGCTTCTGAGAAGCTTGTACTCTAGCTACTTCCCCATTATCTTACAAATATTATCTCATTTTATTCTTACAACAAACCTGAGAGGGAAATGCTTTTATTATCCTCATTTTACAGATGAGGAAACGGAGACAGACACAGGTTAAATGATTTGCCCAGATAATCAGCTAGTAATTATCTGAGGCCAGATTTTAATTCATTGTGATACCAAGCTGCCTCTATTTTTATAAATATACATATACACATGTATACATAAACATACATACATATGTATATATATAATCTGTACTTGTTCTTCTCTCCCACTAGATATAAGCTCCTTTTGAGTTGATTGTTTCATTCTTTTACTTATAGCCCTATAGTCTAACAGAGTGCCTGGCACATGATAGGTACTTAATAAATACTTTCTGATTAATTGAAATGAGACTAATTAAACCAACCTGAAGGGGCAGCTAGGTGGCAGAATGGATAGAGTGCTGGGCCTGGAATCTTCCTGAGTGCAAATCTGGCCTCATACATGTACTAGCTGCATGACCCTGAGCAAGTCACTTAACCCTGTTTGCTTCAGTTTCCTCATCTGTAAAATGAACTGGAGAAGGAAAA
This sequence comes from Vombatus ursinus, assembly GCF_900497805.2. Lineage (NCBI taxonomy): Eukaryota > Metazoa > Chordata > Mammalia > Diprotodontia > Vombatidae > Vombatus > Vombatus ursinus. Next base: position 2,568,748 of record NW_020954569.1, on the reverse strand, counting down.
GGTAAACCTCTCCAGTAGCTTTGCTAAGAAAACCCCAAATGGGGTCATGAAGAGTCAGGCATGACTGAACAACAACAACAACAAGACAATCAACCTGGAACCAGTGCTTATCAGTTGCTTCCATGCCTAGTAATCTGACTAGTTTAGGATTATTTATAAGGTCCGAGATTAATGAATGAATGAATAAATCATTTATTAAGTGTTTACTGTGTACAGAGCACTGCACTAGGCATTGTGGATACAAATGGAAAATGAGATAGTTTTCAAGGAGGGAGACTTTCTAGGTGGCACAGTGGATAGAGCACCGGCCCTGGTTTCAGGAGGACCTGAGTTCAAATCCGGCCTCAGACACATAACACTAGCTGTGTGACCCTCGGCAAGTCACTTAACCCCATTGCCTAGCCAAAAAAAAAAAAAAGGAGAGACACCTCACAAATGGGAGGTTTCAGCTGCAAGTTAGAGAGGTCCTAGGATTCTTAGGATGCAGTAACAAAACAGATGGGGATGCTTCTTCCTTAATGCCATTTCTACTGATAAAATCTTATCAGTTCTGACGTTGAACCATTTGACAGTGCCAAGGACTTTGGTGGCCAGAACTTTCTTTTCTGGGTTTTTAGTAGTTGGGGATGTTCCAGGAGGATGGCTGGGGGTGCTAGGCTGGAAGCATTTCTTCCAAAGCTATTCCAAAGGCTCTTAGGTGCAGAGTTGTGGATTGGCTCTATTGGGGCTGAAGGGAAAATTGTGGTCAAAGTGGGGGTGGTCATTTGACCTGACTGGCCCATGCTGCCTCTTGTTTTTCCTTCAGGGTGCCTTGTTGCTGCATTATGGGTAGCCACTGATTAACAGTTGGTGGTGATGGCTGGCCCTCTTTCCACAAGAGTCACTTCCCTGGACAATGGCTATGAGGACTGGGCCGGAAACAGGATCACGTTCTAAGGAGCGTAGCCACACCAGGGATCTTGCGCCCATGTGTCTATTGGTAGCAGCTAGTCACCAGAAGCCACTGGTGGTGATGAGGAAGGTGGACCCCTTCTCTATAACAATTCTCTACCTCAATAGAGGTAGGAGGGATATTAAAGATGATCTAGTTCAACCCTCTCAATTTATAAAGGAGAAAACAGGTGTAGTGAGGATAAATGACTTGCCCAGGGTCACAGAGGCAAGAGTTAGGATTCAAACTCAGGCCTTCTAGTTTCAGCACTCTTTCCCATGGGCGCATCCTACCTCTTTCATGACTATTTCTCATGACCAAGAGGGCAGGCATTTAGTGTTCCCCCATCTACTAATCCTCACTCTCCAAGGAGCGCTAAACACTCCTAGGACAAGTTTACTCTTGGTTAGTCTAAGATGGACAGATCCTGGGCAAACACATAAATTCACAGAATGGATAAATTGGAGGAGGGTCCTAGACCAAGAAGGTATGGGATGCCACGGTCCACTTCTGATTAGCTGACAATGAGATCACACAGCCATCCTTCTCCATAGTCATCAGTCTGTCTCCTCTGGGCACATCTACATCCAGCACAACCTCATTAGAGGAGTCTTTGAGCTTATTCTTATGGACAAAGGCTACCTGCCCCTTGGTGAGCAGAGGAACTCAGCTAAGTGGTTAGCTTCTCTCTGCCTTAAACTCACATCCCTTGTGATCTCTGGATCTCTCCTGTCTGACTGTGGGATCCACTGATTGCTACTGGGTGGTTGTTTTGAAACCAATTTCAAGGATACCCAGAATGACTACCTAATTAACCTGAAGCAATGTAAATGAAGGCGGTCAGGTGGCATGGGGGATAGAGCACCAGGCCTGGAATCAGCAAGACCTGAGTTCAAATTCAGCCTCAGGCACTTACTAGCTGGATGATTCTGGGCAAGTCACTTAACCCTGTTTGCCTCTGTTACCTTATCTGTAAAATGAGTTGGAGAAGGAAATGGCAAACCACTCTAGCATCTTTGCTGACAAAACCCCAAATGGGGTCATGAAGAGTTAGACATTACTGAGCAATGCAAATAAGCAAGCTTTAATTCAGAGGGTATTTTCACAACTGGGCAGGGTCTTTTGTGTCTTGGATGTTTCTGGGCCCTGGGATGGAGCATTAAGTTCTTACATTGATATCTTACATTTATATAAATCACTTATCTGGCTCCCACCATGGTAAGACTCTCCCCCACCCCCACCTGATGCTTTTAAATGTTGAGTCAGCTCACAGCCCCCTGAACTTGCCCTGGGCACTTATAAGCCCCCAAGGACCCACCCAGTGGTGGGTGTAGATTCAACCAGGGGCATGTGAACATCCTGGTGTTTTAGGGCATTTCTCTGTGCAGCTGTGAGGAACTCATGTTATTGACAACATGGGGTTCTTGGTCATTTAACTGTGTGATGCTGGTTCAGGGCTGTCTCTGGTGGAGGGAGCACAACACAAGCTGGCCCCTATAATGTCAAAAAGCTAGCTGGAGACATCAGCAGCCAGTACTGCTGCTGTTCTAGGCCTGCAGGCTGAATAGCACCAAACAAAAGGCCCCAGTGCTTCGTCATGGTGACTTAATTAAAGATATCAGCTTCCTTTTTTTTCCCAATGCTCGAGGAGGCTTTGTGATCAGTACAAGGTTTGACCCTCAAGATCACTGTGGAACTGTTTGGCTGGTGATAATAGTAAGAATATCAGGGGCCAGCCGGTATCAGGAACCCAGCCGGGCTAAGCCTAATTAAGGGTCAGAAGGGTCAGAAGGGTCAGGCCTGCAGTACTGCACAGGACCTTCAAAACCAGTCTGCTTCCCCGAGAAGTCATCAGCATCAATTGTCTCTGAGCCTCCTGCCCTGACATCCTGGACACTGTTTTATGATTGCTTCTGACCTACTATTGACCTGAACTCTTATCTCAGCTTTGATGACCTGGCTTCCTGAAAGCCCCAGCTAAAATCCCACCTTATGTTACCCATCCCTCTTAAAGCTAGCGCCTTCCCTCTACTGATTACTTCCTATTTGTCCTGTACGTAACTTGTTTGTCTGTAATTGTTTGCATGTCTGCATAAGGGAGCCCACTAGACAGTGAGAGCCTTGAGAGCCGGGACTGTCTCTCACCTTTCTTTGTATCCCTAGCACTGAGCATAGAGTACCTAGCTCACAGTAGGTGCCTAATAAATGTTTATTGACTGAACCCCCTTTTCTTTCTCAGTTGGACCCCTACTTCCCAAAGAAATGGCTTTTGAGTCACACATCCCATCCAGTCTATATACATCAATATCTCTTCAACTCTTTCCCTTCTTTTTTTTTAAAATTTTTTTAGGCAATTGGGGTTAAGTAACTTGCCCAGGGTCACAAAACTAGCAATTGTCAAATGTTTGGTCTGAGGCTGGATTTGAACTCAGGCCCTCCTGACTTCAGGACTGGTGTTCTATCCACTGCACCACCTAGTTACCTCCAACTCTTTCCCTTCTTGCTACAAAACATTGCACAGAAAAAGGACTTGATGACACTGGCTGGTTTAGATACTATTGTCAAGTTTTCCAAGTATTTACATGCATTATCTCATTTGTTTTCCAAATAACTTTGTGAGATGGATGCTATTATTATCCCTATTAAGAAACTAAGACCCACGTGGTCAAGTGACTTGCTCAGGCTCATCTGACCAATGAGATTCTAAGGCAGAATCTGAACTCAGGTCTTTCTATTCTGAGGTTCAATGCTCTGTTCACTACACCATGCTGCCTCTCAGACAGCAGAAAAAACACACTTACTGTTCCATAAGATCATAGCTCTAGAATTAGAAAGTCCCTCTGAGATCATCTAATCCAACCTCATTTTACAGATGAGGAAACAGGAGACCAGGAAAGTTAAGTGGTATTTCCCAAGGTCACAGAGGTAATAAGTGTCAGAGGCAGAAATTGAACTCAATTCCTCTGACTCCAGAGCTATTGTTCTTTCTGCTCTCCGTGATGTCTCATTATGGGCTGTGACAGTTACAGAATTCTGCTGTCCACCTCTATGGTTTCCGTTAGTCCCTGTAAACTAGGATCCCTTAGGATGCAACAAAGGGCATCCCTGTTCATTTCTATACTGCAGCTAACACTGTATTTGAATAATTGGTGCCTCACCGCCATTTGGCATTCTGTGGCCAAGCACAGCTTCAATCCTGCAAGGTGAAGCAGAGGAGGGGAGAAGCAATGGTTTACCTTTATCATAATGGATGAACATAGACCCAGAAGTCAAAATCTGTTGGACATTCCAAACATGTCTAGTAGCACCAGATGTCTTTTTCCAATAAGCAACAAAATGAGTTCATCAATGGTTAATTTTTGAGAAAGGAAAATGTTAAATTGAGTAGGGACAGGAACCCTTGAAGGCCTTGATGTTTCAGGGACAGATACATCACAGAACGCATGTGCATTATCTCAGGTAGAGTGAATGCTGACAGAACTGATGCCATGGCCTAAGCAAAGGAGCCTAGAGTTTCCAGTTTCACATCTCCTATCACTTGAATACTCAGTATATAGGTACATAACAAGACATATTTTTTCAGACATGATTAATGTGGCAATTCATTTTGCTTGACTAGTAATAATGATAAAAAAAAGAAAGCAGCATTGATGAAACATTTAAAAAATACAAAAGGCAGCAGAAGAAATTTCAGAAAGGGACATAGATAAACAGAGTAGCGTTGTTACTATCATGTTAAACAATATATACTTAAAAAAAAACTGTACATAACAGAAGTCGTGGTTTCGTATACAATTCTCTTTTCCTGTTCTTTTTTGTATGAGGAAATGTTCATATTTGTCAGGTTCATAATAAAAAAAATTTTTTTAACGTATAGGGCCAATGCAAATGTTTATAACCTAATGACTTTGGAATCTGCAAAGAGATTGCTAGTCCACATACACTTGGAATATGAAAATGATCCCTTTCCCAACAAATTAGTTGATAAGCTTCTTCTGTGCCTCAATTTTGGTTTAACAGATGGCTGTTGTCCACTTGAAGAGCTGTTACGTCATCAAAACAATGTTTAATGGAAGAAAAAAAGACTTCTTATGCCTATTTTTGCCTGTCCCTTCTCTGCTGATTACATGGTCAGTTCATCATTGAATATGTGACCACCACCCCTGAAGCCCTAGAAAGCAAGGTCTCCAAACCACACTGGAAAATTCCAGAGGCAACAGAAATTCTGAACTGAAGACACTTAATTAGGAATTCCCCTTGATGACGTGATTATTTATGTACCTGCAATAACAACACTGACAGCTGATAAGCTTTGGCAAGGTCAAGTTTTACAATGACCTTCCTCCTGGAGGTCTCCCCCTTTTCTCATCAAGATCCAGAAGGAGATGATTGACTAATGGCATTGGATATGGGGGCTGCTTGTCAAAAATACATCCGTAAAAAAAAATAATAATAATACATTTGTAGTCTCTAGCAGCCTCACCTGATCATTAGGCATTACTACATCATTAGTATAGCCCACAGGGTACATGTAACTAATTCGAGGACATCTCATTTGATTCACTGCACAAGGTCCTCAATTGTGTCCTTATTGTAAAAGGTACATGTCTAGCTTTTAAGTGAATTGGTGTAATGGCTGGACTCTGAAGGAATGACATCAGCTCTTATTTCCTCAGAGAACATCCTTGTCAGCCGGTTATTTTAATGGTACATATGCTTTGGAAACTGATTTCTAGTGGTGGGAACCAATTCCTTCCTAAGAGGTTTCTGTGCTCTCTTATTCCTTTCCTTCCCCTTGCAGTGATGAAGGAAGCTTCTCTTTGAAGGTACTGTATTGTCCTTTAGCCCCAGTATATCAGTGGGTAATCTGGAAGGAGGCATGCTTCACCCGATTTAATGTCAAAGCCTCCATGAAGCTTTTTCTGATCTTTCTGGTCAGCATTGACCTATCCCTTTGTAATCTTAAACAGCACTTTATTTTCCAACTTTATAATGCAGTTACCATGTAATATTGTACATAATTGCTATCTGTGTTGCCTTTATAAAAAATTTTTATTTTTATTTTCAGTTCCCTCTCCCATCCATTGAGAAGGCAAGAAATAGTACATATTATATGTACAAATATATACATTATATATATACACATACACATACACATATATACACATATATGTACATATAAATATATACAGTCATACAAAAAATTTCCACATTGTTAATTGCAAGGGGAAAAAAACAAGAAAAATAAAGTGAAAAAAATGCTTCTACTTGCACTCAAAAATTCATCAGTTCTCTCTTTCTGGAAGTGAATAGCATTTTTCATCATGAGTCCTTTGGAATTGTCATGGGTCATTGTATGGATCAGATTAGAGTAGCTATGTCTTTCATAGTTGATTATTATTACAATATTGCTATTACTGTGTATAATGTTTTCCTAGTTCTGCTCACTTTGCTTTGCATTGGCTCATAGAAGCCTCCCCAGTTTTTTCTGAAACCATGCCCTCTTACAGCACAAAAGTATTCTATCACAACCACATACAGCAACTTGTTTAGCAATTTCCCAGTTTGATGAGCATCACCTCAGTTTCCAGTTCTTTGCAAACATGAAAATATCTGCTATATTTTTGTGCATATGGATTTGTGCTTCCTTATTAACCATGCCAATAGAATGTAAGTTGAGTATGACTTATAAACGTTTGTGGACTGAATAAGTTGAATGTTGCAATTGCTGACGTTCTTGATTACCTTTACAAATACAAGAAACCATTGTATTCTTTTTCTGGTGACCTTTTTTTAAAAGCATTTGATTTAAAGGCTTTCCTCCAATAAGTTATAAAAATTATTTAAGATCCTTTGAAAAATATGAGAGATAATCTTGTTCGATGACTATCTTGCCATTAATATCAGACAAAGCAGAAAAGGAAAATGTGTACTCACTGAAGTTGAGAAGTCAGCACAAAGTCCAAATTAACCAGAGATTACCTAAAGATAAAAGGAGTCCTCTAGTTGCTTTCATTTGTTGGTGATATTGTATGATTTCATTAAGCAACTTTTCAAAGTCTCATAAATGAGATCACTCAAAATAATTTGCCAAATGATCCACACAGGAAAAACTAAGTGGATTAACAATGCCTATTGTCCAGGCTGATATTCAATTAGGTGAGCAACCTATAGAGCTTTTATATTAGTATATTGGACAAACACTGCAAATAGACAATAAGGAGCCCACAATTGAATGGGAGGAAGAGTACAGAGTGGTTGCCTTTGGGAAATTTCAAAGTTCTTTAATGACTCCAACCTACTCCTTGAAACAAAGACTTTTTTTTCCCCCAAGTACCAGATTCCTACAGTCTTCAAATGTTCTGTGGTCAAAAATTTTGGAACACTGAAGTCCCCCAAAAACTGAAATTAAAATTACTGAAAGGACAGTGAAGAAGTGCATGATGAATGTAAACAGGTTTCAACACATTATAATTATGGAATTATGAAGACTAAACAATGTCTTTGATGAAATGTATGAGCAAAAAAAGAAGGTCCGACTCCATGACAAGCTAGAATGATAACCATGTCATGATATCAAGAAACAAAAACAAACAAAAACAAGGAAAAGCATTGGGCAAAGAACTTACGTGAGTACATGGAGAAGAATTACACAAGAGGAAAAAGCATGTATGGATTATGATCCACCCTATTGGAGGGAACGCCCACATCAAGGACACAACAATTCCATTCGAATTTTTCAGTTGCAAACACTGCGTTATATTGATGCATGTAGCCACCAACTTTATTAATGTAATAAAAGTGAAGCCATAGTATCTCGCAACAAATCCACGTCAGAGGTCTGGAGTTAGAAGGGACTTCAGAGGCCATCTCCTCCACACCCCTTACTTTACAGATGAGGAAACTGAGGTTCAAAGATGTTAAGAGACTTACCCATAGTCACATAGGTAAGGTGTCAGAGGCAGAATTTGAAGACAGGTCCTCTGACTCTGGGCAGCTAGGTTGCACGGTGGATATGGTGCTGGGCCTGGATACAAGACTCATCTTCCTGAGTTCAAATCTGACCTTAGACACTTGCTAGCTGTGTGACCCTGGACAGGTCACTTAACTCTGTTTGCCTCAGTTTCCTCACCTGTAAAACAAGCTGGAGAAGGAAATGGCAAACTACTCCAGTATCTTTGCCAAGAAAACCCCAAATGGGGCCACAAAAAGTTGGACATGACTGAAAACAAAGCAAAATAAACCTCAACAGCAACCTCTGACTCCAGAGCCAGTGCTCCTTCCTCTGTACCACATGATGTGACCAGCCAATAATGTCCCTTACTCAACAAACTCCAGTGGAACCCTGTAACTGCTAGGGACAGATACAAACCTCTCTGGCATTTAAAGCCTTTTAAAATCAGGCTCCAACCCACCTTTCCAACTTTACTATTTTTGATACTCATCTCATATTCTATGGTGCAATCAAACTAACCTCAGATAAAACACTCCCATTTTTTTATTTTTGGACACACCATCTTCCATACCTGAAAGGCTTTCCCTTGTTGCCTTTGCCTTTTATAATCCCTAGATTGCTTCAAAGCTAAGTAGGAACACTGCCTTCTACATGAGGCATTTCCTGATTCACACAACTATTTGCATCCCCCCCTTTTCAAAATTATATTTATTTTGTACAGATTTTATGTATAATTATCTATGTATAACAGTCTGCTCTCTGAAGACTAAGCAAAGATGAAGCAGGGGCAAAAACAGACATTATAATTGAAAAGAAAAGACCTTTCAGATGTAAAGGAAACATTCCACATCATTGGAAGGATCTAAGACATCTTCTTGAGTTTAAATCTGGCCTTAGAAGCTTACTAGCTGTGTGACCCTGGTCAAGTTACTTAACCCTGTTTGCCTCAGTTCTTCATCTGTAAAATGAGCTGGAGAAGGAAATGGCCAACGACTTCAGGATCTTTGCCAAGAAAATCCCAAAATGGGGTCACAGAGAATCAGACAGGACTGAAATGACTGAACAATAACAATAGGGAGACTGGATAAAGTTGCACATAACAAACCTAGTGAGACAATGAACTTTCCACAGGGTACAGAGGCTTAAATGCCTTTGTCCCCAGCCACTCACTTCACAGGCCCCAGCTGGAATTTGGAAATTATAGCTGAACTGAGTACATTACGTAAAGGTGGAGTCGTTCACAGAGGTATACTGTCTCCAAACCTGGAAGAATGGTTGAAGAGGAGAACCTAGACTTCTTCCACCTCCTATCTGGGGGCTACAGACCTCAGAGACCAGGCTGCAGTGGGTCAAAGAGGAGAGGCTTCTACAAGTCCTAGGCTAAGCATCGTTACCTTTGCTGTTACCCTCCAGCCGAAAAGGAAGCTCTAATACCTAGCCACGCCAGAGGCTAGCATGGTGAATATTGCAGCTGTCTATCAAAGATTCCGCCCAAGAAGTCCGGTGGATTGACCCATTCAGCAAAGATGCCACTCCCTTTGAGGAGTCCAACAACTAAATGATTTTCAAGGCCTAGTCAGGCAGCAACAGCCCAGTGACAGAGCAACATGCCCAGGCCAGTCCAGCCTCAACCAAACCTGGTAAGGAGCCAGCTTGGTCTAGCCTGGGAGCCTACTGACTGCTCAAGCTGAGAGTCTATGTTGTAGAAAGACTCAGACAAGGTGAGCAATGGAGCAACTCATCCATCACAACTGCCACGCACTGCAGAAAACTTTGAGGAGATCCTTCAGAGAAAGAAACGCTATCTAGGCTCTGGGGTTCCAGGCTCAAGCTCGTAACCAAATTCATTAACTGAAGTTCACCCCCACTTTTCCCCCCATGGACTCTATGTGTGTTTGTGGGAGAGTGCACCACAGGTTTGGGGGGAAATGCTTTGTAACTACTCTTCCAGTGATACCATTTGAAGCAATGCCTTTGCTAATAACAGTCTCCTAGTTTACTGATTGGTAAGGCAAAGAACACTGCTGGGGGCTCAGGACCACATGTGAAGAAGATAGCCTCCACAGTGTAATCCCTAAAAATCCAGAGTAGCAGCAGCCACTTCTTTGCAGATACAACCTGCCAATGCCAATATGGGTTGGGGGACTGAGCCCAGAGGCAGTGCTGCATAGGTATGGGTTTTCTTCCCCAATAGGTCAGGGATTGTTTCATTTTCTGGTCTTTGTATCTCTAGCAGCTAGCACAGGTCTGACCAATACTAGGCACTGCTTGTTGACTGAATGATTTAGGCTGCATGATGCTTTTCTATGACTTCTCCCCTTTGTCTTTCCCTGATTACATAGCCATCAGAGTATGCATTAAGTACGTAATAAGCATGTGTTGCATTGCATTGCATTGACTTGAAGCTGTTTTCACCTATACGAAATTGTTGAAGTGAAGAGTAGAGTGTGATTGATTGGCAGCAGGTCTTACACCTCTCCTAGGGACAAGTGGCCGCTGAAAGGTCCTTTCTCTTCCTCTTGTTAAAGGAATGTGCTATCCATTCACTTTCCAATACAATTATACTAGTTTACTTGCTGTGCCTTGTGTAGAACACTCCACCCTTTGTCCCCTAGCCTTTACAAAGGCATTCTCTCATGCCCTGGAATACTCTTCTTCTTCTTCATATTTGCCTCTCACAATGCATAGCCTGCTTCAAGATTCAGCTTCAATACCACCTTCTACCAAAGGCTTTTCCCAATTCTCCTAGCTGCTAGAATCTTCCCCCCTTAAGGTTTCCTTCCTTCTACTCTGCTTATAACTCGTATTTGTATGTTTTGTATTTATTTAACATGTTGTATCTTTCATTAAACTGTTTTTGCCTTTCTTTCTATGTCCAGGGCTTAGCACAGTGCCTGGCACTTAGTAAGTACTTAATAAATACCTGTTGACTGATTGATGACTGACCTGTGGTTATTGTTAGGTAGCCTGTCTATACTACTTTATAATTTGCCATCCAAGTTTTGGAATAGTCCCAGTTTTGGGGGGCTTAACCTTCCTCTCACCTACCTATTAGGAGTATTTTCAGTATCTCGGGGGAATATCCCCATCTACTTTGCTGTCTGTTTTGCTCAGTTCAATTTTCTTTGTTAATCACTAGGTCTGTGTACTCATTTGTGCTCTATTCATGAGTCACTGAATGTGATTTGACTTGAAGCTGGGTTGGAATGAAAAACCCTTAAGCCATATCCCAGGCGATCTCAAGCTGAAGATCTCAAAGAACATTTAGAGCATGTTGGACAGCCGTGTGCTCATCTTCATCTTTCTCCTTCCTGTGAACGTAATGACTCGTCTTCCCAAATCTGATTTGAATTTTCTGTTATTGAGTTTCATCAGGGCAGAGAAGTGATGATGTTGGTAGTAGCTCTTGGGTATGAGAATAGCAAAGCATGAGACAGAAAATGGAGACAATTAAAAGATTTATTTTGCTGACCACAGATGGAAAGACTTTGTTAATGAGACAAGATCTATTATGGGATGTAATTTTATTACAGTGGACATTTTAAAAAGGGCTACGTGATTTTTTTTGTCCTGTCCATTTTCAATAATTTGCAAGTCCTTTTGCAATAATCTGGGATTTTGAGTATTATAATTATCATTTTATTTTTTCTGCTTCTGTACTATATGTGCATACCATCCAGGGGCTTTAGCTCTCTTTTCTTCTCTCAGGGGACTAGATTCTGCTTACTAAAATCAGATGTGTACAGTCAGGACACAGGGGATGGTTCTCAAATTTATTTCCTATTTGTCTCTGAATATTTTCTTTGTCCACGCTCTGTCAGATATTTTCCCTCATTAAAGTCTTAGGTTTAAATTAAAATCCAAACAAAAAGAAAATGTTAGAAGAATGTTCTCTATTTAAACTCATTTGGGTGTTACAAGTTTCTGCCTCCTTATTAATTCAACACAGGATTTCAGCCCATTATGTTGTTATTATTTAGCATTTATATAGGATTTTTATATTTACAAAGCAGTTTCTAAATGGAATCATTCATTAGTCCTTACAGTAACCCCAAGAGGCTAGAGAGTATTCTATGCTCCCCATTTTACAGATGAGCAAATTAAAGGAAGATTCAGTAACTCACCCATGAGTATGCAACAACCTAATGTCTGAGAAAGGACATTAGAAATCAAGGTCAGAATTTATAATCCATTCCTTCGTCAACTGAACCACACTATATTTTTAACTTTATGAATGCACTGCTGTAGTCTAAAGCACCAATCACTTAACCTCTCCTTGCCTCAATTTCTTCATCTATAAAATGGGGAGAGTAATATTAATAACTTAACTAGCAGGGTTATTGTGGGGGAGCATTTTGTAACTCTTAAAATGCTATATAAATGTGAGCTGTTATCATCATCATCATCATCATCATCATCATCACACCATTCCCTATTCCATCACTTTCAATAACTCTCCATTACCTAGTGAAAAAAATCCAAATTACTTAGCCAGACATTCAAGGCCCTATACAATCTGGTTTCAACCTAGCTTTTCTGCCTCATTTTATATGCCTTCCTTTCATGTAACACTTGACCCAACAAAACTGGATTACTCATGGTTCCCTGACCACCTTTCAAGTTTTTCACTTTGACATTCCCTATGCCTAGAATTACCTTCTCCTCCATATCTGCCCATTGAAATCTTCCCCATTCTTCAAGTCTCCACTTAAATCCCACTTTCTCCATAATGGCTACCCTGATTCTCACAGTCAGAAGTGATTTCTCATTCCTCAGAATTCTCCTGGCACTTTTATTTGTACCTGTCCTATACACCTATGCTATCAAACTCTAATAGAAATGGGGCCACTGAACCATGCATAATGATTTCTGAGGGTATATGCATATTGACTTGGGAAACCACATATTAACATTACCTGTGTTCTACTATATTTTCATTTATTTTGTTAAATATTTCCAAGTAAATTTTAATCTTGTTGGGAGACACTTAGGAGTGTTGGGACGTGTTTGACACCTCTGCTATAAACTATCACATTTCTCCTTGTATTATGACAATAATAATAATAATTCAAATTTAATGGTTAGCATTGATGGCATATGTCCTTTGGGGGTTGCAAAGTACTTTATATCTGTTATCCCATTTGATCCTCACAATAAGTCTGTGAGGTTGGTGCTATTATTATGCCCATTTTACACTTGAGAAAACTGAAGAGGACAGAGGTTAAATGAGTCGACCAGGATCCCGCAGTTAATAAGTATATGAGGCCAGATTTGAGCTCAGATCTTCCCTCCTACTCTACCACTATGTCCACTACACCACCTCAGGGGTGGGGAACCTGCGGCCTTGAGGCCACATGTGGGTCTTCAAGTGCAGTTTGACTGAAGAGTCAAAGAGCTGCACTTGAGGACCCAGAGGGTTATATGTGGCCTCAAGGTCGCAGGTTCCCCACTCCTGACCTAGGCCCTTAATTTATATAAAATTTCAAGGTTTACAAAGCAGTTTCCCTATAACAATCTTATGAGCTGGTAAGCACAAATACTATTATCCTGATTTTACCAAGGAGAAAACTTTGTTTCAGAGAAGTTAAGCGACTTTCCCAGGGTAACAATTTGAACCCAAATCTCAAGTCACTTTCTAACACTCCTTCCACCACAATACACTGTCTCAAAGTTATTGGTGTACACAGCATGTTTTCCCCTCCTTAGAGTGTAAGCTCCCTGAGGGTGCAGAATTTTTCTCTTTCCTATTTTAATCTCTGTCATTGCCTTGCATAATAGGTACTCAATAAATACGTTTACTGATTGAATGGGTAGTTTAGTTTCATGCTCATGGCTTTTATACCAATCACTTACAAAGATCTAAGTAAACCCGTTTCAGAACATGGCCAGAAATCCTGGTGGCTGTCACTCCACTGATTCTCAGAGGAGCTGTCATCCTACGGTGAGGAGAACGAAGCCTGTTAGAAACACCGTTGTTCCTTCATAGCTGGAGGCTCTGAAGCACACGTCCCTCCATCATACACTGAAGCAGCTGAGTAAAATTTTAACAATCCTGAATCAATCCTTTTAATGATGATTTCATAGACATTGCTTACACAGAATGAAGGAAAGCATGTGTGCTTTATGATTCTCCTTCTGTGAAATGAGGCCATTACACATGTTATTCCCCCATTGCCCCAATGTGTGGCCAGTGCTGCTATTGATGGCTTTAATTGAATAAAAGAGAGCACAGCTTGAATGGTAGCAAACATATTGAAAAAGAATGGCCATAACAACAACAATAACAACAACTCACATTTATACAGTATTTTAGAGTTTGTGATGCACATTACACACTTCTAATTGAATTCTCACAACTGCCCTGAGGGTGCTGCTGTGGTTATCCCCATATGACCAATGAGGAAATGGAGACATAGCAACATTGAGGGATTTGCCCAGATTTGTGCAGTGCTACAAGTATTATTCTTCCCATTTTACTAAGGAGAAAAGGGAAGCTCTCAGAGACTAAGTCACTCGCCCATCGTCACTAAGGATCTGAATTCAAATTTGAACTCAGGTTATCAGAGTCCAAGGCCAGGCCTCATCACATTCACAGAGACTTGACAACTTATTTTGACTTTATGGTATATTTTTTGAACTCTCACACACATACATATATGCAAAGTATAGACATGGATAATTGATATACAAATAATGTTTCCAGGCTCAGTGATAATAGTATTCCCAGTGGATTTAAATATGCAATAGTCCTTCTGATGAAGAAGGCATTTAACAAATATTCAGTGATGTCACTGTCATTCACAATTTTCTTATTTGTAAAGACTGTCAGAATTTTTCTTCATCAGTCAAGATTCCACAACTTTGATCCGAGAACAGGGTTCATGTCTTGTGAATCTTTGTAATATTTTCTTCAGAAGTTCCCTGCCTCTGCTCTCTTCCCACCCCACCCCTACCTTTACAACATTGTCTGAATAATGAATGGTATTGTTCAGTTATTTCAGTTGTATCTGACTCTTGGTGACCTAATTTGGGTTTTTTTTGGCAAGGAAACAGGAGTAGTTTGCCATTTCCTTCTCTAGCTCATTTTACAGATGAGGAAATTGAGGCAAACAGGGTTAAGTGACTTACCCAAGCTCACACAGCTAGTAAGGGTCTGAGGCCAGATTTGAACTCAGGAAGATGAGGCTTCCTAACTCCAAGCCTGGCACTTTATCCACTGTGACTCCTGGCTACCCTAAAATAATAAATAGATCTGATCATATCATTCCTGTGCTCAAAAATATTCAATAGCTTCCCATTGCCTACTAGGTAAAGTTCAAACTCCTTTGTTTGTCATTAAAAGCCCTACAAAATTTGCTGCCACCCTACCTTTCTCAGCCTTTTTTCATAGAATTCTCCTTTATGAACTCAACATGTTAGCCAAAATGCAGCACTTTCGTTCCCCTGAAAAAAGTGCTGTGCTCTGTTGCCTCCATGCCTTGCTCATACTATACCCCTATTCTTTTTTCATTTCTCTGCATATTGAATTACTTTCCATCCTTAGAATTCAAATCAAATACTACCTCCTCCAGGAAGCCTTCCTTGAGTCTAGCAGATCCTTTCCCTCAGGCCTCAGATGCGACTTTTATCATTTTTAATGTGCTTATCATGTACTCTCTAGCCGTAATTGCTCTGTAGTCCCACATAATCAGATTTCTGTGGATGATCTGAGTGATCCATCGCCTGTCAAACTCAACATGGTCGACATGGAACTCACGATCTTCTCTAGTAAACACATCCTTCTTACAGATTTCCGTATTTCCATTCAGCATCTTCCATTCACCCAGGTTTGTGAGCCAAGATCATTCCCAGCTCTTCCCTCTCCCCGTCCCCCACATCCTTTCAGCTACCAAGTCTTATTGAATCTAACTCCACATTATCTCATATTTACTCCCTTCTCTCTACTCATATATTTGCCCCGGTAATTCAGGCCCTCATTGCTTCTTTACTTGACTATTGCAATAGCCTTCTAAATTATCGTTCTGTTTCTATTCTCTGCCCTCTCCAATCCATAGTGCATATAACTACCCAAGGCCTCACCAGGTACCTTCTCTGCTCAAAACCCTCAGTGGCAGTCCTCATCTCCTCAGCTTTCATCATTGCCTCTAGGATAAAATATAGACTCTCCGGCTTGGTTTTTAAGTTCCTCTGCAATCTGCTTACCATTCCTTTTATGTTATTTTATTCACCTTATCAAATGCTTATGTTTAGGAAAAATGGTTTTAGGGAAAAAAAACTAATTCTTTTCTGAACTAAAGTTTACATTTCTAACCTCTCTACATTCACACGGACCTCCCCCAAGACCCAGAGTGCACTCCTTCAGTCCTAACTCTCAGGAATGGTTGTTTTCTTTCATGGCTCAGCTAACTGCCTCCTCTATGAAGCCTCACCTGATCAACTTAGTTGTCAACGCTTTGTTACTCCTCAGATTACTTTATGTTGTATTTGTTTACATACAGCTGTAAGTCTGTCATCCACAGAGTCAAAGGGACTAGAATGGTCATGGGCACCATCAAGTTCCTCTCTGTTCCCATCTACTCCCTTCAAAAAACCCACCATTCCTCATTGAACATCACTGCCCTCTTTCTCCTATCCTTCCTCTTCTATGAATCTCAGGAAGCAAAGCGGGCAGATGAAATAATTTAAGAACTAAATTTTATTCATAAGGTGACTGAAACACCCAGCTATATAAGAAGTGGTGATCATCAAAGTCAATGTGTTTAATTTTATCCATTTCCCATTTTTAAGGTTCAAAAATGTTCTACTGAAGCTGCTGTAGTTGGACATAGTATCTTTCACTCATCTTTTTCCTTCTAATTCAGTTTCAATGTTGACCTTTAACTAGTTGATGGTCTGACTGAAGACATACAGAAAAATCAAAAATGACTCCCACATTAATAACCAGTTGCTCCCTGCTTTTTTTATGATACAAATCAATGTTATTTCTTGGTGATGCTGTTTGGGGCCTGTCATGCCTGGCACTTTCAGCCTCTGTTGTTAAATTTAAATTTTTATTGATGTATTTTCTTTTTATATCAACTTCATTTCCAAGTACATCATTTCCCTACTTAGAGAGCTAGGATAGCTGGGTGGAAGAGTGGGCAGAGTGCCAGGCCCAGAGTCAGGAAGATTTGAATTCAAATCTGGCCTCAGATACTTACTTAGCTGTGTGACCCTGGGCAAATCACTTAACTGTGTTTGCCTCAGTTTTCTCATCTGTAAAATGAGCTACAGAAGGAAATGGCAAATCACTACAGTATCTTTGCCAAGAAAACCCTGAAAAGGGGTCACAAAGAATTGGACACAATTGAAAATGATCAAACAACAGCAAAGACTTAGAAAGCCATCCTCTGTAACAAAAAAAGAAAAGAAGAAAAAAGAAAGGGAAAAAAAATAGTTCGACAAAACCTGCCAAGGTATCAAACTAGTTTGACAGAATATTTAATTGTCTGCTTCCATAGTCCTCCTTTCCCACTTCTGCAAAAAAAGAAAGGAAGGTCCCTTTTCTCATCTTTTCTTTGGGTCAAGCTTGTTTGTTATAATTACACAAAGCTACGTTTGCATTTTTTCTTTCCTTGTTTTTCCATTTACAAAATTGTTCTAAGTATAGTATCTCCCTGATTCAACCCCTGTTTGGGTGAGTTCAGATAAGTCTTCCTAGGCCTCCCTGTATTTGTCCTATTCGTTCTTTCTTACATCACAGTAAAATTCCATTACATTCATGTACCACAAAAGAGTAGTCATGATGCACAGGCATTAGACTGAGCATTTAGACTTTCATTTCTCAAACCTGAACTTTTTCCCCCTACATATACATACATACATACATACATATATACATATATATATATATTGCTATTTAAAATATAATGATACCTACTCTCATTTCTCACATTTATACAGTACTTTAAGGTTTACAAAGGGTTTTTCTCACAGTAACTTAGTGACATCGATGACATGAGCATTATTATTCCCAATTTCCAGAAAAGGAAGTTGAGGGTCAGAGAGAGTGATTGATTCACACAAGGTCATACAGCTAGTAAGCACTCTATCCACTGTACCAGCTAGCTGCCCCTTGCTTACACATAGTAGTGACCTAGTAAATATTTGTTGAACAATAAATGAATATATGAATGTGCCAGTGAACTGGTTTATTATATAAACAACAAATGCTTACTGACCGATTGTCTATTAAAAAGCAAACTAGGGAAAAGTCAGACTCCAAAATATTTTTTAACTTGCCAGTGTGTTCCAAGACATTACCTACTGCTGTTCTAATCACTAATCAGCCATTTTGTTGTTCACAATAAATGAACGAAAACTCATGGGTTGGCTTACATTTCCTTTAAAGTCCGTTCATTACCAAGAAGTACCAGTCCTTGAACTTATCAAAATCACAATGTAGACTGCTTATAACCTAGGTCAAAGTTAATACATGGCAAAAGAACTTAATTTTCATCTTCTCAGATCCTACTGGGATTTTCCCACCCCTTAACCAGAAGTCTGCTGATGGGAGTCACTCTGCAGTTATCTATGGATGGGTAGAACAGGAAGGATTTTGAATTCATGCACTCCTGAATCATCAGCACCTGCATGTAACAGAGAGGAGAAAACCTGAAATTAGAAGTCTTTAAGGGGAAAAAAGCTTCTGGCATTTATTTGCAAGTATAAAAGCATTTCTGCAAAATCTTTGCCCCACTGAGACTCGTTTCATTTCTTCTGTCTCGCCGTGGTGAAGAATTTCCATCTTATCTCCTCTTTCTAAACTGCAGTATATATCTTGGCCAAATGATCATTAACACATTATTCTCTGACCTTTGGGATTTTCATGTGTTAAAAAATACTATCATTTTCGCAAGTGAGGTGTGGCTAAATCAATTTGAAAACTGTATTAAAACGGACAAGAAGTTGTTCAAGATTAGATCCCTAAGGTGTCCCAATTTCTATTGCTCTTGAATCATAAATAACTCATACATGGAGCCAGTTATTCACAGAAGCTTGGGGTGTCACTCCTCAGCAAGCCAAGGAGATGGAGCCCATATTCATCCTTTGCCAGAGAACTAATCTAAGATGTTTAATTGGTTAGTCAAAAATTTATTTGTTCATGGGATCACAGATCTGGAAAAGAACTGAAAGGGAGATTTAGCAATCATCTAGTCTAATTCCCTCACTTTAACAAAGGAGGGAACTGAGGGCCAGGAAGATTAAATGACTCGCCCAAAGTCACACAGGTAGTAAGTGGCAGAGCTGAGACTTGAACACACATCCTGTCACTCCAAAATTCCATTAGTGCTATTTTGGGCACTATGGGTAGGAGAAAAGAATTATTAGATATGACTTGTTCCTTCAAGAAGTTTAGAATGTAGCTGGGAAGACAGAAGTAACATACAAAGATACCTTGATTATTAAAATCCTTGGGAACATAGCTTTTTTTTAAAATATGAAGTAAAGCTAGGTGGTACCATTGATAAAGCTCTAGGCCTAGACTTGCGAAGATCTGAGTTCAAATCTGGTCTCAGACATTTACTAGCTGTGTGACAGTGGGCATGTCACTTAACCATGTTTGCCTCAGTTTCCTCATCTCTAAAATGAGCTGGAGAAGAAAATGGCAAACCACTCTAGTATCTTTGCCAAGAAAACCCCAAATAGGGTCATGGAGAGTCAGATATGACTGAAATGACTGAACAGCAAAAGCTTTTTATATAAAGTGGGCCCCCAAAAGGGTCACAAAGAGTCAAACATGACTGAAAATGACTAACGACAAAAAAGGCTAAAAAACAAAAATAAAAATTTTATACATCATTCAGTTTCTGAAAAGATAAATATATGCATCCTGACTAAGGTTGCCTCACTTCAGATCTTCTTCCCTAAAATTCCTCCCTTCAGCATAGATCAGACCCCGCTCTCCCTACCTTCTCTAGCCTTCTGCCCAAATGCCTTTTCTTTCTGCCCCAAGATCTCCAGGTATGTGATTTGTATTTTCCAGGGTACTTGACATAATTTTCATCAATATCTAATGATTTTTAAATAACCAACATTTTCTAATATCCTGGAATACATTCTTTTCTCTCCTACATTATTGCAATCTCTGACTATGAAGTGTCTAAAAAAGAGATGTATATTTGGAATGCATCCCATCTTTTAATAGAATAAATGAATTAAAAAGCATTTATTAAGCACCATGTGCTAAACACTAAGGATACAAATTAAAAAAAAGAGACAGTCCCTGATCTCAAGGAGCTCATGTGGATGAGCTGAGGATGTGGATTACACACATAAGAGAGGCAGGCCATATAAGTCTTTCCAGGTTTTTCTGAAGTCAGCCTGTTCATCATTTCTTATAGCACAATAGTATTCCATTACATTCATATACCACAACTTGTTCAGTCATTCCCCAATTGATGGGCATCCTCTCAAATTCCAATTCTTTGCCACCACAGAAAGAGCTGCTATAAATATTTTTGTACATGTAGGTCCTTTTCCCATTTGTATGATCTCTCTGGGATATAGACCTAGAAGTGCCATTGCTGGGTCAAAGGGTATGCACATTTTTAAAGCCCTTTGAGCATCGTTCCAAATTACTCTCCAAAATGGTTGGATCATTTTGCAACTCTACCAACAATGCATTAGTGTTCCAATTTTCCCACATCTTCCCCAACATTTATCATTTTCTTGTTTTGTCATGTTGGCCAATCTGGTAGGTGTGATGTGGTACCTCAGAGCTGTTTTGATTTGCATTTCTCTAATCAATAATGATTTAGAGCATGTTTTCATATGACTATAGATGGTTTTAATTTCTTCATCTGAGAACTGCCTTTTCAAATCCTTTGACCATTTATCAATTGGGGAATGATTTGTATTCTTATAAATTTTACTTAATTCTCTATATATTTTAGAAATGAGACCCTTATCAGAGAGACTGGTTATAAAAATTCTTTCCCAATTTTCTACCTTCCTTCTAATCTTAGCTGCATTGGCTTTATTTGTGCAAAAACTTTTCAATTTAATGTAGTCAAAGTTATTCATTTTGCATTTCACAATGTTCTCGATCTCCTGTTTGGTCATGAATTCTTCTGTTCTTCATAAATCTGATAGGTAAACTATTCCTTGCTCTCTCAGTTGACTTATAGTACCAGCATTTATATCTAAATCATGAACTCATTTTGACTTTATTTTGGTATATGGTGTGAGATTTTGATCTATGCTTAGTTTCTGCCATACTCTTTTCCAGTTTTCCCAGCAGTTTTTGTCAAGAGTGAGTTCTTATCCTAGAATCTGGGGTCTTTGGGTTTATCAAATAATAGATTACTATAGTCATTGACTACTGTATCTTGCATACTTAACCCATTCCACTGATCCACTACTCTATTACTTAGCCAGTACCAAGCAGTTTTGATGATTGCTGCTTTATAATACAATTTAAGATCTGGAATGGCTAGGCCAACTTCCTCTGCATTTCTTTTCATTAGTTCCCTTAATATTCTGGACCTTTAATTATTCGAAATGAATCTTGTTATTATTTTTTCTAACTCTATAAAATAATTTTTTGGTAGTTGATTGGTATGGCACTGTATAAGTAAATTAGCTTAGGTAGAATTGTCATTTTTATTATATTAACTCGGCCTACCCATGAGCAACTGATATTTTTCCAATTATTTAGATCTTACTTTATTGGTGTGAAAAGTGTTTTGTAATTGTGTTCATATAGCTCCTGGGTTTGTTTCAGGAGGTAGACTCCTAAATATTTTATAATGTCTACAGTAACTTTAAATGGAATTTCTCTTTCTATCTCTTACTGTGGGCTTTGTTGGTAATATATAGAAATGCCAATGATTTGTGTGGATTTATTTTATAGGCTGTAACTTTGCTAAACTTGTTTACTATTTCAAGTAGTTTTTTTTTACTTGATTCTCTAGGATTCTCTAAGTATATAACCTGCAAAGAGTGATAGCTTTGTTTCTTTTTTGCCTATTCTAATACCTGCTGATATTATATTCTAATACCTAGATATATATTCTAACACCCAGCTAAGTGAAATGAGCAGAACCAGGAGAACACTGTACACAGTAACAGCCATGGTGTATGATGAGTAACATTGATAGACTTAACCCTTCTCAGCAATACAAAGATCTAAGATATCTCTAAAGTCCTCATGATGGAAAATGCTATCCACATCCAAAGAAAGAAATATGGAGTTTGAATGCAGATCGAAGCATACTATTTGCTATTTTTTTTCTTTGTTTTGTTTTGTTTCCTCTTTCTGGTGGTTGCTCCTATTGGTTCTAATTCTTACCTACCACATCACTAATGTGAAAATATGTTTAATAGGAATATATATGTATAGCCTATATCAGATTGTGTGCTATCTTGGGGAGGGAGGTGGAGAGGAGGGAGAGAAAAATTTAAATTAAAAATGTAAGAGCTTAGGGAAGTGATTGTTGATAATTCAAAATAAATTAAAAATTAAAAAAAGAGAGGCAGGGATGGAAAGGCCTGAAAGTTTAAAGAGTACAGTGGGGAGCAAGAGGAATAACAAGGCCCAGGGATCCTTAGGTTGCCATGAATAGTTCAAATAGAGTCCTTGGGATCTCTAGGGCTAAGTAGTAGAAGGCCTTGAGGGTATGTTCCTCTGTATCTTTGAAAGGCTATTATAATTAGTTGCTCCCAGCTCATCTAAGTGGTGTTACACTTCCTATGCAGCAGAAAATAGAGGTCTTTGAATTGGTTAAATCAAGGAAAGGAAAGAGAGAAAGACGACGTTCCTGCTAGTGGTTTTTCTATCCCAGCAGCCCCAGATGGAGTCAATGAATAATTGGTCAAACAGTTTCATTGGTCTATAATTATCATAGCAGAATGATTATCTTACATGATACCACCATTTTCCAGTGATCTAACCTCCAAGCTTTGCTGTCTCCCTTTTCCTCACACCCTCTCCTCACCCCCACCCTCATATTCCATTTAATCACTATCCTCTCAGGTCTTCTCTAGAAGTGTCTCTCAGATCTATTCTCTCGCTTTCCCCATATTGAAACTACTACAGTAGCCTCCAAACTGGGAGGCAGGTGGTACAAGAATTTATTAGTCTTAAAATTACAGAATAAAGAGTTGAAGATCAGAGGGCCCAAGTGACTTACCAAGGTCATACATTTAATAAGTGAGGGAAATCTGGGCTTGAATTGTTTGTCCATTGCTTCTATTGATGAAAAAAAACTTGGAATTTTTAGAGAATTGGTACTTTAAGATGTAGAAGAAGCTGTGAAAAGTGGGATTAATTGGGGAGCTGACCTAAGGGACTCCTAAGTTAGATTTACCTCCCTACAGTGTTAGTTGTCACAGCTTCCTCCCAAAATATCTTCCTATATGATCAGAAAATTTTTACCTCATTTTATGTTGCCTGAAATCCTACTACATTGGATATTTATTTGAATGAACATTTTTCTCTTAAAATTAATAAGATCTGGGGCAACTACATGGCGCAGTGGATAGAGCTCCAGCCCTGGAGTCAGGAGAACCTGAATTCAAAACTGGCCTCAGACACTTATTAGCTGTGTGACCCTGGGCAAGTCATTTCACCCTGATTGCCTTCAAAAAACAAAAAAACAAAATTAGTAAGATCTTTAGAACAGTTAGAATTATTCATACTTTAACTAGTGCAACTTAGTTTAACTGTACTGCTTGAAGCTGAGATCAGCTAGACAAAGGAGCAGAAGTTTTGAATGGGTGGCAAAGTTTGGCCCCAAGAGTGTTTTGAGACTAGGACACACCTTTTCTGATCTAATCCTCACCTACCCCCAGCTTTGGAACCAGGAAGACTTGTGTTGGAGTCCAGCCTCTGACACATACTTGCTAAGAAATTCCGGACAAGTCACAACCTCTCAGCACCCCAAAGCAAATTTCTAAACTCATCAACTGTAGAACAGTTGTTGATCTGCATTGGCAGAGGGAATTTCCTTACTAGGATATTCCCAAAGGGATTAAATCACAGGCCTAGATAGCAGTCTATTGGAACTAAATTCAGCTACATTTTGAGTTCAATTGGTTTTTGTGGGCTGACCTGATTCGTAATGGTTCAAACAACCGCCCTGTTAAGTGTATATAAAATCAGTTAACTTTTGGAAAATAAACCATTTATAAACTGGGGACTGCCCTCTACCTTCCTTTCTGAACTATTTCTGATGTCCTTCTTCCCTAGTTACCAGGTGCCTGGTGTCCCCAAGCTTCCCTAAGCTCTCCTCTCCATTTGAACAACTCACCTAGGCTTGCCATCCCTGGGAAACTGCTCCATGTTCCCAACTTTCTTCCCATCTCTTTCTTTCTCCTTGCCTCCATCAAAACATCTATTCTTTCACTAGAGTAGATCTCCACTAGGTGTTAAAAAGAAAGCATTCCTGTTAAAATTAATTCACAGTAATGTGTGAAACATTAATCGTAGGAACATAGACTTAGATCTGGAAGTTCCTTTAGAGATCTTCTCAGGACCCCTTTACTTAAAAATCATTGAAGACTCCCCAAAGCACTTTCATTTATGTGTGTTATATCTATCTATATTTACTGTATTATGATAATAATAATAATAGCTAGTATCTATATAGTGCTTTAAGGTTTGCAAAATGCTTTAAAAATATTATCTCATTTTATCCTCACCTGGGAAATAGATACTATTATTATCTCCATTTTAAAGATCAGGAAACAGATGTATAGAAATTAAGTGGCTTGCCCACCCAGTATCCTACAGCGTGTAAGTGTCTGAGGCCAGATTTAAACTAAGGTGTTCCTGTCTCCAGGTCTAGCACTTTATCAACTATGCTAATGATATAAAAACTTGTTAGTATTATTATGATAATAGCTTTGACCTCGTGGACCACCTGAAAGTGTCTCAGGTTTGAGAACTAATATTCTAGGCAACCTCCTTCCTTTCACTGGGGAAAATGATACTCAGAAAAAGAAAATGACATAAATAAAGTAGCAATTCAGCATTTATACCAAGATCTTTTAATTCCAAATTCATTTTATTATCAATTGATCAGCAAGCATTTATTGTATTCAGTTGTGTCTGACTCTTCATGACCCTATTTGGGGTTTTCTTGGCAAAGATGCTGGAGTGGTTTGTGTAGGGTTTTAAAAACTGAACAGAAGAGTTGGTATTTTATTGGAGCAGATAGGTGGCACAGTGGACAGAACTCTGGACCTGAATTCAAGATTTGAGTTTGAATCAGATCTTCACTAGTTGCATGATGTTGAACAAGTCATGTAACCTCAGCCTCAATTTCTTCATTTGTAAATAGTACCTACCTCACCTCATTTGTGAAGGTCAAACGAGATCACAAATGTAAAATTGCTTTGCAAACATTAAAATACTTTCTAAATGGTGATAATAATGATGATAATAATGATAATTGTCCTAAAGGCGATAGGAAACCACTTAGAGCTGGTTGAATGGGGAGTCACAGGCTCTATAGTTAGATCACGTCCCTTTAATTCACTGAAAAGTACTTCCATTTTTAAAAGAAGGTGTTTGTTTTCCTGTTTTAATGAAGACTCCCTCCAATGCCTTATCTTGATGTAGAGGTGAACCTGTACTCTCATGGGGAATGTAACATTCAGCAGTTCCTACCAAACTAGAGAGGCTTCAAGCATAGGCCAATCAAAGGATTGTACCTCTGTTATTGGAAGACTAAACTGGGAGCTGATTATCAGGAAGTTTTATTAACAAATGATTTTTATTTTGGTCACAGCATTCCTTGAAGACCAACCCACTGCCCCCCACCCCTCAACTGACGATAATGGAAAGATCTATGTGGAAGGAACATCATCCTATTCGACCACCCATTCTCCATAGAAGTTAGTTTGTTTTTTTCTTTAAAAGGTATGGAACTGTCCTTGAGATTTGATTGGTTCAGAAGAGTAAGACTTGGGCCATTCCCACAGCTTCCCAGTCACCCAGTCCCAAAAAAACTAGGACACTTTGAAGCTTCAAAGTCATAGACCATCAATAAGAATAACACTGAGATACTTTACTTAACTGAATTAATAGTGCTTGATCCTAGATACACAGCCTTTCTTTGCTCTGAATAGCCTTTACCTGCTATTGCTAAGTAAACCTCATTTTGCTAAATGTTAGGTGAATTGCTAGTATCTCATTTCATTCCAATTTCAGATCTAAACCCAAACCAGGAGACCAGCCTGAGACAAGCCCAGGCCATTACACACTGCCCACCTTGGTGTAAAAGGTAGGATGAAATCACAGATTCTTGAAGAAATTAACACAAATGAATTTCTAGTTAGTGTAATTTGAGGCGTTGCAATAAAGTTAAGTCAACAAAATTCAGACAGTATCTGAGAAGATATTTGGAAGGGTGAGGGGCAAGAGAAAAATCAATTAACAAGCATCTATTAAGTGCTTACTATATATCAGGCAGCAATATTTTAGGAGAAACATCTGTACCTTGTGAACCAAATGTACCTGAAGTCAGACCCTTCTGGTCTGGGAGTGGTTAGCATGTTTTTTAATTTCTTTCTCAAGGACTAGACAACTGATTACATTTTCTGGGGCCTCTTTCATTTTAAATATATGAAGTTTCCTTTTTTTTTTGTCCCTTGTCAATGTTCATTACTCTCTTAATATTCTAGATCTCTTTCCTCCCTGACCCCCTCAATAGCCCACAGCCTTGGCAATTCTTCCTCTGATACAAAACCCAACCTCTATTCCCAAATAGTTCCTGGTTCCTCTGCTTGTGGCATCTTCTGCCCCTAAGAATACCTTTATATGCTATGGCCAACTATACCCCTCTCCTCACCAGGGATTCCCAACCACCCCTTTAGGGAATCCAGTCTTGGAAATATTGCCAGTAGCTAGTGTATATAATCTGAGCAGAACAGCAAGACTGAATGTCTGACAGTGTTCCTGGAAACAGAAGATTCTGTTACTGCCAATAGTCTGCAGTCTTCAAGTACTTATATTTTTCAAGTGGCTTTGCCAAAAGAGCCCAAAGTGATGCAATTGCACTATTTCAAATCAGCTTTCTGAACTTTGTAGGAGGGGATGCCCCTGGCCTGCTTCCAAAGTTATGGAAAAACTCCAGCACAATGACATTTTGAAAATCTGTTACGGGCTTAGGTATTGCTAGGGTAATGGGTTCAATGAATTTCTGGTACAAATCATCTGGTGTTACGTGGCTCTTGCCTCTAACACTACTCTCCTAACTCCTATGCCTTTGGCCCAAATGGGAAATGCAAAAAGGCAACAACAGAAAACCCTAATAATAGGTGAAGTTATGCTAAAGATAGTTAATTTCAGTACTTTGTGCTATGCTAACAATTACAGGTATAAATATAGATTGTAAGGGAAGAAATCGCCTAAAAAATAACTCTATATCCTTTACCTGGAGAAGAAGACTCGTGATGTGCTATTCCTAACTTTACTAAAAAGTAAAAGCTCAATTCATGAGAAATAAAAGATTGTTTGCCTTTGAAATTTCACTCATCCTGGGCTGAAACCTGAAGTGTTGACAGGTTATTTTATGCTTCTAATTAGATTCTTTTTCTTGTTCTTATCCATGCAGAAATAACCATGGTACAGGGAGGCCAATGACCCATCACACCAAACACTATTGGTTGGGGGCTCCAAGGACCGAGGGGACAGTGGAGCCAAGAAGGTGAGGACTGGACCTCTTCTACCTCCATCCCTGAAGAGTGATCTAAGAGGCCCACATCCTTAGTGAAAGGGGAAGCTGGGCCTACCTTAGAAAGAATTATGAAGTAGGGAAGGTTTCTCAATTCTTTAATGTCTTCACCCCACCCGGTTCCCTGCTCAAGGAGCCCCAAGGTTCCAATCCCTCCCTTCCTTCCCTTTATCTAAACCAAGGGCACAGTGTCTGGCAAGGGACAAGACTTTAATAAATGCTTATTGCTTAATTGATTGAATAATAGCTGGATTCAAATAGTGCTTTCAGGTTTGTAAAGTACTTGACAAATATTATCTTATGATTAAAGACGAAAAAAGATAAACCGTCTCAGAGAGAGCTCCACAGTGAACTCAAAGGTATAATTCCCCACAACACACCCCTCACTGGCAGTGTGTTTGGATAGTAATTGTGTGTGAAGGGGTGGGGGGAAGTATCAGGGTAAGAGATAATATCAGTCATCCTATTCTACAGGCTGAGTGTGAGAAGGAAGCAAAAATTATTACAAATCACCTACCATATATAGGCATGGTCATGCCAGGGAATAAGGGCTCATGGAGTCAATCCTCCCTATCGGGAGCAGCACCATCTATGAAGACTTTCGTTTCCGTCCAGATCCACAAAATAGAATCTAGGGAACTTGGAAGAGTTAAACCAGGAATTTCCCTTCCCCAAACAAACCCAGACTGCTGCTCTCTGGCAGCATCTGATGTATGCCATTAGACCAACTCCCTAAGAGTAATCTGGTGGTCCATTACAACAGAGTGGGTCACTTCTCAAATTTTCCTCTAAAATGACATACTGAGGCTTAAAACTGATTCTTTTTCTTCAGTTTACCCTAGTCTGAAAACTGGGACCTAATTTTGAAACGTATGTATACTAGAACAAAATTTCATTTTAGGCAATTCATTGGGTACATTCATTATGATCAAATTCCAAATAATTCCTCAACTTGCCTGGGGGCTCTGGAATGCGTCAACGATTAGGAACAAGTGTTGTGATGTCTGGGATCAGTATAGTTCTAACTTGACTACAAAGTCACACAGGGTTTTGGCACCAGCTCCAAAAGTGATTTTCCCAAACAGATAGGTCCTGTTCTCTAAATTGAGATCAGTAAATTGACAAGAGGAAAATGATTTTTTTTGTTTGTTTTCAAAATAGGGAAAAAATGTTTTTTTGGATGTGAATCCAAAAAACCAAGGACAACTCATCAAGGTGAAATGTCAAGGAAGGTGGAGAAAAATTTTGGCAAGGAAATGTTAGGAGGGTCCCTGATGTTTGGCCAACTGCCTAAAGAGATCTTCGGCAGGAAGCAGTTGCAAGTAATGGGTAGCTGAGTGGCCCAGTGGATAGACACTGGTCTTGGAATCAGGAAAACTCATCTTCCTGAGTTCCAATCTGGCCTCAGACACTTACTGGCTGGGCAAGTCACTTAACCCTAGTTGCCTCAGTTTCTTCATCTGTAAAATGAACTAAAGAAGGAAATGTCAAACCACTCTAGTACCTTTGCTAAGAAAATCTCATAAGGGGTCATGAAGAGTTAGACATGATTGAGAAATGACTCAACAACAATATTTGCCTGTGAGAAAGCCAGCAAAGAACTACTGTACTTTTTCCTTCCTTGTAAGGCCTAAAATATCTTTTCTTCCTTGGTTGGAGAACTGAGATCTTCATGCCAAAGGCCAGGCTTCCTTTATTTGCATGAAGTTACATCCTGGCAAATAGGTATAAGTGACAACTGAGTTTACAAGCTATGCAGATTAGGGCAGCCCAGACGAAGCCTTCTGCAGAATGGGACTAGAAAGAACATCCAAAGGAATCTGCTCTGGCCAGCAGTTCACAACTACAAACAGACCTAGGATCAACTGACAACAATAACACAGTGTGTTACCGAAGAATTCGTGACCACCCCAGGTATGCAGTGGGGATAAACAAACTGGGAAACGGCATCTACTCTGACTTGGATTTGGAACATTTGTTAGCACTTGGAAGGCTGTAGAAGCTGCAGATAACAACAGGGCTGGCCCTCCTCAGTCGCACAGAGTCGAACAGGCTCACAAAATGAAGGGCTTGGGGAAAATGAAGCCAGTCTTGTAGACAATGGTCAATCAAAAGATCTAACCCAATTCCTGGCCCCCTGCATCTTCAACTTGCCTCATTTTTGCAGCCTGCTCCTAAGTGAGGAAAAAGAAAGGGACCATTTTCACTGGCAGAAAGCAATTGAATCAACAAGCATTCATTAAGCACTCGCTGCTTCCAAGCTCAGTGGAATACAAGGAAAAGGCCAAAAAAACAAATTTATTGCCTTCCAGGAGGATACATTACAAGGGGAGAGACATATGTTTGTATAAGTACAAAATATATTCAAATAAGGTACTTTCTGGAAAGATTGAGGTGGAGGAAGCACTAGCAACGGACAGGATCAGGGGGTTCTTTCCTGTAGGCAGTGGTTGAGCTGAGTTTTGAAGGAAGAGGCAGACTTGAGGAGAGAGTGAATTCCAGGCTCGAGGAAATTCAGCCTGTACAAAGGAAGAGAGATAAAATGAAGAGTTGTGTGTGAGGAACAGACAGAAGGCCAGATTAACTTCTTCATAGAGTACATAGAGGAGAGTAACACATCATAATCTGGAAAAATAGGTTGAATCCAGGTTGTTAAGTGCTTTAAATGCCAAACAAAGGAGTTTGATTTGATCCTGGAGGCAATACGGAGCCACTGAAAGCAGCTGAGTAGGACAGTGACATACACAGTCAGACCTGTGTTTTAAGAATATCACAGCTGCAAGGAAGAGGGTTGGATTAGAGATGGGAGAGATCTGAGGCAGTGAGACCAATTGGAAGAGTATTGTCTTAGTCCAGACAAGAGGTGATGAGGGCCTGACTGAGGGTGGCGGGCAGGTGAGTAGAGAAAAGGAGATAGATGACTGAGATGTTATGGAGTAAGAAGGCAATATGCCCCCTCTGTGAGCAAACTAAGCTAGATGCTGAGTGAATTGAAAATCTGTAGATGGACATATAAAGATAGAAACCAGTGGTATCCCTACCATTGACAACCTGCATGGTATCAAACAATGCCCCTCTCCTCTCTAGAATAGTTTCATCACTTGCTATATGAGGGAGTTACAACTAGATCTTTTTCAGATCTGACAGTCTATGCGTGATTTCAATTAGCACAGCACTTGGCTAAAGCAAATGCTAGGATTTAATCTTACCAGTCCCTTTTGTGTATCTTCTGTATCTTGTGTATATTTTGTACATCTACTATATTTTGTGTATATACTATCTACTACAGCTCCAACTTCTGTGCCCACCTATTTCACATCAGTCTACTAATACTGCTGGACTCCATTAGTATTCAGTCCAGTTTCATTAGGATTTGTTAACCTCCCAAGTACAGGTATTTCTACTTCATTTCTTCCATGGTTCAAAGTCTTTCTGCTTCCTGCTTGTAACCAAAACATAAGCTTGAAAATGATCTAAACAGAACATTTACTCTGAAGGTCGTTTCTCTGGCTTGCCCCCTTCCTAAAGAGGAAGGTCATACATAGTTTATCAAGTTAGTCTTCGCCAATCGACACTGTACACAGAGCATACCCAGCAGCTCCATACGGGTATTGATGTAAAGATTTGAGTTTTCTGGACACAAACAAAAGTGGAAAAATACTAGCTGATGACATTTATGTAACATGTTTACAGAATTATACATTGTTGGCGCTGGAAGGAACCTCAGGGACCATATTAGTACAACCTTCTCATGAGGAAACTGTGGGCCAGAGGTGAAAATATTTGCCTCAGGTCATACATAGAGAAGGTAAAGATAGGCTTCAAACTCTAGTCCTATGTGAATTTACTTTAAGTTATAATTGACTGATACTGAATCTCTAGAAGGGGGGAGGAGAGAGGAGAGGAACAGAGGAGGGAGCAGAAAAGGGAGGGGTCAGAAGGGGAGAAGAGAGAAGAGAAGAGAGAATGAAAAGAGAAAGGAGGAGGAGAGGTAACAGAAGAAGAGAGAAAGGGAGGACGAGGAGAGAGGATGGGGAAAAGAGGGGAAAGAAAAATAGCAAAAGGAAAGGGAAGGAAGGGAAAAGAAAGGACAAGGCAAGGTAAGGGAAAGGAAGGGAAGAAAAAGAAAGAGAAAGGAGGGTAGGGTAGGAAAGGGAAGTGTGGAGACTAAGAAGGGAGGGGAATAAAGATCATGGAAAGGGAAGATAAATTTTCTTTTTAAAAAAGATTTTTTTAATGTATTTTGGCTTTTACATCACCAAAAATTTCCCCGGTATCTCATCCAAAAAGCTATCCTATATTACAAATAACATTTTTTAAAGAGGAAAAAAATCAGAAAAACTAATCAATACATCAGAGCAAGTCAGAAAATATGTGCAATGCGATACACTCATAGACCTTCCACCTCTGCAAAGGGGAGGGATATGTCAAGAAGACAAACCATCATGGTTTTCCATCCCAGGACTAGCTGGCCCATTATGCTACAGAACCCTGAAGACATAAAGATCTGTGACCTATGTTCAAGGCTCTGTTGTGTATTTCTTCCTACAGTGATGATGACATCACCCAGATTCAGATTCATCTTCAATTTTGTCAGGAGTTTCAGGGACATGGAAAGATATCAACAGAATTTAGAAGAGCCCAAGAGGTAATGCTCCTTGGGATCTATTCCCAGATCCATCCCTGACTCACAAGGTGACTTTACTCATGTCACTTTGTTATTCCTATTGTTATTAGCATTATTTATTGAATTCTGATAGTGCATTTGACAAGACTTAGAGGTCAGTTCCTTGGGAACCTGGCTAGCAAGTGAAATGTAAAATTGAAGAGGAAGGTATTAGTGATCAGATGTGATGGTAATAAAGTCTAAGAGCAGGAGGGTTAGAGAGAGTGGCTGGAGGCAGCTTCCTTTTTCCTCTTCTCCTCCTCGCTCCCCTGGGTAATTCCCCTCATTTTTCCTCTTCTATATTTCTTCTTTCC
Organism: Vombatus ursinus; assembly: GCF_900497805.2. NCBI lineage: Eukaryota > Metazoa > Chordata > Mammalia > Diprotodontia > Vombatidae > Vombatus > Vombatus ursinus. The sequence continues at coordinate 2,536,161 of NW_020954569.1, read as the reverse complement.
TTCCAAAGATAGATGCTGTTCATTCTTGTAAGCCTGTATCTGAGAGGCTTCTGAAAGGCTGTGAAAGGAGAAGTGGGTTGTGAATCAGAAGATAAGATCAAGGAGACTGGCTTTTCCAGGAAAGAACAAAGGCAGGAGAGAGAATATAACAGAACAATTAGCAGGAAACCCGTGTGTGTAGCAGATGCCGCCAGATGGCCAGTAATCAAATGGAGATGACTTTTTTTTGCACACAGTCATTGCTCTGTCCAGCAGACCCCTGTGTAACTTCTCTCTGAGACATTTAGATGGCTAGCTAAAAGCTGTCTTATGCTTTGGTTCCTGCTTCCCTTAGGAGAAATGCAGGATCTAAAATGTCTGATGGTTTAAACGGACACTGGGAGACGAGTTCTTCACGTTACACTGAGTATTATTAGGCTAGACATTTTCATAAAAGAATATCAGTTTAGACCCATTTGGATCCTAAGATAGTCTTTCAGAGGGAGAACTGGATATAAAAAAAAAGGATTTCAAGAATATGTAAGCAAAGAAATAATATAGTTATCTGTGTTCTCTATTCTTTGGGGTATTTATTTTCTCTTTGAAGGAATTTTTCAGGTATATTAATGACCACCTGTTCCCAAGACTGAGATGATCACTTTAATTTATCTTCTATAAAAAGTACCTAAAGAAGAGCAAACCAGTTTTCTCAGAAGGAAAGGAGACATCTGGGAATATAACTTGCATGGTTTGTTCTTTAATTATCAGTGCAAAGAAGATAAACAGAAAAAGATGTCCAAACTAGTTACCTGTATGCCTACCATCTAGCAGAGCACCAGATATCTAGAATAATCAAATCTATTGAAATGCACACCCCTTCTGGCATAAGGGCAGTGAAACACCACAGACACACAGGTCTTCTATGAAACTGGAAAGTCTGCAAGATCCAAGCAAATTCAACAACTTTTTAAGAAGGTTTTATTGATGCCTTTTCTTTTTAAACTCAATAATTTTCCAATATATGCCCCCCATCAAATCCTTGCAACAAAGAAAAGCAGTTTTTAAAAACCAATAAGACTGCTGTATCTGATAGCATTATATAACATGCTGCAGCCAGAGACCCCAAACTCTGAGAGGGATGAGGTGACAGCAACATTTTTTGAATACATCTTTCAAAGTGAATTTAACCCACTCTTCCAAAGGCATAAAAGCATTAAGTGGGTTCCATTAGGGGTCATTGGCATTCAAGAGTGCCACTGACCCCTTTTATTAATTATTGCTAGCATGATTAACAAAATTATTAATTATGCAGAAAAAGGTGGTTTGAGTACTCTTCTGCCTAAAGTCTGTTATTGCTTTTCTCTTTTCCAGTTTACTCCTCCACTTTCCTTTGAAGCATTCTACTGTTCATGTACCAAAGAGCGAGACAGCCCAAATGCCAAGGAGACTAGGACACTCAAGATGGCTACATTTAAATGGGAGTCCTGGTCTGATTTAGCATCATCTGAGATCTGAGTCACCAGTGAAATCACATCAGAGTAATCAGTGATTAAATCAGATGCAATGCCTGCAACCCCATTCCAGCACTGTAAAATGTTTTTCCTGCCCATAATCAGAGTAATTATGTTTTAAAAAAATATGTTGGGTGCTTCTTGTATGACCTAAAAATAATTACTTCTGACATATCTCAAAATCAGAGACCTTAAAGAGGTCCCCAAAACCCAGGAGAGAATATGGACTCAAAGAGAAAAGTAGAGGTTGAACTATTCATAAGAAAGCTGCACCTTGTTACCAAGGATAAGTAATGCTGGAGAAGTGGCATAAAGGACATCATGGAGGACATATGTGACCAAAGGAGGAGATGGGCTGGTCATGGAGTAGAAGTTCAGAAAATAGCTGGACAGTTCAGGTATTGCTGTGCAATGGGTAAGTCCTCTATGAAAGATTTACTGAAGGATGAGGACGAGAAGCCCATAACTCCAGAAGAGTTTTCCCATAGATGGGACTCAGCATTTTCTTTTCTTTTTTTAAATAGTATTCTATTTTTTGCAATTACATGTAAAGACAATTTTTAACATTCATTTTTGTAAAATTTGAATTCCAAATGTTTCTCCCTCTCTTCCCTCCATAAGATGTTAAGCAATTTGATATATGTTGTATATGTGCAATCATGTAAAACATTTTCATATTAGTAAAGTTGTGAGAGAAGGAACAGACCACAAGGTAAAAAAAACACACACACACACACAAAATAAAGAAAGTGAAAATAGTATGCTTTGATCTGCCTTCAGACTCTGTCAGTTCTTTCTCTGGATGTGGGGAGCATTTTCCATAATGAAGGACTCAACATTTCCACGGCTGTTGTCCATGCCTGGAATGCTCTCCCTCTTCACCTTCACCTCCTTCGAGTCTGAGCTAAAGTCCCACCTTCTACAAGAAGCCTTTTCCAGTCCTCCTTAATATCAGGGCCTTCCCTCTACTAATTAGCTCTAATTTATTCTGTCTATATCTCATTTATCCATAGTTGTTTGCATGTTGTCTCTCCCATTAGATTGTGAGCTTCATTATTTTTTGCCTTTATATTCCAATTGCTTTGCATTGTGCCTGGCACAGAATGGGCATTTAATATATGCAAGCTGACTGACCGGTGTGGTACTGTGAAATATTGTCTTTGGATTCCAAGGACCCCACTCAAATATTGTTTCTAATGTTTACTACCTCTGTACCTTTGGGCAAGTCATTTAAACTCCTTGGGGCTCCTTCCATTTTCTCAGTTATTAAGTGAAGAAGTAGGATTAGAGGTCAGTAAGTTTTACATCTCTGTGGTAGCTAGATGACATAGCAGTTAAAACATTGGACTCAGTTCAAATCTAGCCTCATACACTTATTTTTTTCCCCATCAACATACGTAATTTATTTTGTGAACATAAAAATCTATTGATCTGCTATTCTTTACATTTATAAGATTGTGACCCTGGGCAAGTCATTTAATTTCTGTCTGCCTCAGTTTCCTCATTTGTAAAATGGGGATAATAATAGCAACTACCTCCCAGAGCTGTAGAAAGGATAAAATGAGAGAATATTTGTAGAGTGCTTTGCAAATCTTAAAGCACTATATAAATGCTAATTATTATTAATTTTAATGTAGATACAATTGTGTACCTGGTGAAGCATTGGATACAAGTAGTGTACTAGCCTATGTCAAGGCATTTTTAAGTCCTAATTTCTAGGATAGTGTTGAAAAAAATAAAAGCAGCATTCACAATAGCTATTAGATTTTAACTCAGTCTCTCTGTGCTATTTAAAGTATGGTAGGCTATGACTCAGCTCCCTGAAACATTATTGCTGGAGCCTTTCTCCTACCAACTAGGTAAAGAAAACGAAGGATTCCATGAAGGAAAGGCATAGTGGGAAGAAGCACTGATCTAAGACTTAGAAGACCTAAGTTCAAAGGACCAGCTCTGACACTTACTAGTCATGTAACCTGGGGCTTCTCCGTGTGACTTACTAGTCATGTGACATAACTTCTCTGTGCCTCTTTTCCCTCATCTGTAAAATAGGGATAGTAACAATCATATTACTTATCTCAGAAGGCTACTGTGAGGACCAAAAGGTGTTTCACATATCTTAAAATGCTAGAGAAACAGGAATTATTACTATTATAAATCCCAATTGAAAGGTCATTACATTTTGGGGTTCACATAAGGCAAGTTTAGTGCTAAGTTCCAAATGGGTGAAGCGTCCATAAGAGAAGAACTGAATCCCAGTGGAGTCTCTCTGCCAGCTCATTCCCACCAATGGCAGACAATTAATAGATTGTTCCTGTGTTGATAATGCTTCAGTCCTCCACATAATGCTTTGTTTATTTATCTGAGGGATGCTGTCTTGATTGGGGACTGTTTGTAGAAGCTGAAAAATGATCAAGTGTATTTTTGCAGGCTCCTTTGTTCCCAATGCCAAGGGTGCTTTTCATGAACATTTTTTGATCTGCTAACAGTCTCTAATATTAGAGGACTGTTATAGAATAAACCATTAGGTTGGGAACAGAAGTGTCAAAACAGGCAATATCTATTAAGTTATTGATGGACCTTGGCCAATTGAGGTACTTCATCTAGTATAAAGCTATCACGTATTTGCCATATTCAGTTATACATGGGCATATACCACATAAAGTTATCCAAACTAAATAAAGCTATTTTGAAATGTTTGTTAATATAACCAAGCCTGACCCTAAAAGCAGGGTTCCTCACTATCATGTCCGATCAAGGCCAGTTCAACTCTGGTGCCAAGTCTGAGTATTTCTGTCTTTTATTTAAGTTGCTAAATATCACAGAGGATATTAAACACTATGTAAAACAATTTATTTATAAGGGCCCTTCCCTTACTGGTAGTAGATCCATTCGCAACAAAGAGTAATCAAGTTAATGGTTGCACTAAGCTGCTTCTATAACACAGAAGAAAGACAAAATCTTGAACATTCTCAAATTCATCATAACTTCTGCAAATTGAAAGCTATTATCTTATTGGCTACCCCACTACCAGCACTTGAATAACAGAGGTAGTGATAATTGAATCCTAAGTCCTCAGATTCAAATTTTGGCCCCCCTTCACACGTTGAATAGTGGCTCAGAGTTTCCATTGTTTTGTTCTGGAGACCCAGACTATACCTTCCCTGGTGGTGAGGTTCTGAAAGACAGTTTTTGTTTGTTTGATGTCTCTCTAGCTAGATTATAAAGTAGAGTTTAGGGAATTCCTGAGGAAGAGTAAGTCCCCTTTCTTATCTTGTTTCCAGGAAGTTATTGAATTTGTTTGTTTGTTTGTTTCTTATCTCCATTCCCAGAAGGTTATTCAAAGGGTGATCAATTTTTCTGGCCTCTGTAACTCAGGGAAATCTATGTCATAGAGGGTTTGTGACTTGCATGAGTGGAGAGAAGTATCCACCCTGACAAAATCAAGGATCCTTGAAGTAGATCCTTAAGCCAGTTTCCCAACCCTCTCCACTCTGTTGACTTCCGGTTATCTGCAAGCCACCAATCTTCGAGGTCCCCCTGATAAGTTTGTCTATTGGGTATTCAGTTCTTAGGTCTATTAGCCCATTAAAGCAGCCTCATCCAATTCATCTCAGTCTCTGAAGGTCAGCTTTTTAGCCTCTCAACTTTGAATTTTGGCTGCCCATTTATAACATTTTTTGCTATGAAACTATTGCCTATAACATTGTTTTACCTAAACTTGTGTTTTTGTCAGAACATTTGAAAATAATCAGTGTGCTATACTTCTTTGTATGTTATATAATAACGGTAGCTAGCTAGCTAGCATTTATATAGTGCTTGTTTAAGGTTTGCAAACAACTCTCTGTTGCTATTATTATCCCATTTTACAAATGAGGAAACTGAGTCAGAGGTTCAGTGACTTGCTCAGGGTCACACAGCTAGTAAAGTGTCTGAGGTTGAACTTGAACTTTAGTCTTCCTGACTTCAGTGTTCCATCCACTGTGCCACCTAGCAGCCATATTGGCATATTGCTTATGTCAAAGTCTAGCATGGCATGAAGGTAACCTTGGTTCTTTGGTGGCTATACCAGCAGAGTGTAAGTTGTAGCAAGCTCTACAAGCTCTGAAGGCTTCAGGTATGAGCGTGGTGATATGTATTTTCTTCTGATGGGATGATTGCTGTTGCATCCTAACATCCTTATATATTTATTGTCTGGGAACCCACTCAAGCTAAGCTCAGAAAGGCTCAGCATTAGAACATTGTCTGCCATATTATTATTATTATTATTAGGTTACAGAAACTCATAAAGACTATCTCATATAGCAGAAGGGTTCCTACATTAGTAGGAAGGAGTTGCCAAACAAATAAAATCAGGGGTCCTTGAAGTAAGTGCATGGTTAATTCAATATCATTTTCTACAATCAAAAGGCATTTGACATTTTCTGCAAATTTACCTAAATTTTAAAGCTCTGGTAAGGTAAAGAAGGTAAAGAAAGGCTTACAACATTTCAATTGAATTTTTCACAAAATCATAAAAGTTTGTCATTTTAAAAGGTCTTCATTTTTCTGGAGAAAATAATTGAAAGAAAAGTAAAGGAAGAAAGCCAAGTTCCTCAGACACTTGAATTGGGAAATGTGTTCTCGATGCTGCCTAGGGCTAATGATATTTATTCCTTATCTTCTGGGTAGAAGACTCCACATTTATGAAATGAGTCAGATACATCTTGTAAATGTATCTCCCTCACTAGCTCATTCCCTTTCCACTGCATATTTCTGAGCTGCCTTTCTCTAGATCTGGACTGTTTTTTCCATTTTCTTCAATTTAATGATATATATAGTGAGCACTCTGACTGGTATTACAGTGGACCCCACAGGTGCTAATGGAACCCCTCCTTGGTCTCCACTTGGGCTTGGGAGCAGGGTGCAGTTAGGAGCTACTGTCTCAAGCACTTGACTGCCTCATCTGCTTTCACATGATAGACAAAAGGAGATTATCCCCAAGGGATGCTAGGACAGATTTTTAAGAAGTCTGTGAACTTGGATGGGAAAACTATTTCATCCATATTTTCACTAACCTCTAGTTTGCTTTGTAATCTTGTGTATTTTATTTCATGCATTTAAGAACATTATTCTGAAGAATCCATAGGCTTCCCCAGACTGCCAAAAGAGTCTATGACCCAAAAATATTAAGAACTCCTGAGCTAGAGTGAACTGTGCACTTCCAAAGAACATTGATTTGACAATTCTTAAAGCCAGTGGCCTAACTCTGAACAGGACATAAACACACACCAGGAAAAAAGGGCCTGGATTCTAGAGTGTTCGAATGGAGGCCACCATTATGAGAAAGTAACATAGATATGGCTATTGGTATGACAATCCGTATTTCATGCAGTGTATTAAGGGTAGCCAGATGCCCCAAAGGAACAGTTAGGGAAGATGAAGCTGTGTGTGTGCATGTATGTATCTATGTACATACGCATGAAAGTATGTATATACACAAACATATTTATTTATATACTGTGTATGTATATAGTGGGGTAGTAACTACAATGAGAAAAATTTCCTGTGGCTCAAAATTTTAAGAGAGCCATGATTCTATTTGGGATTCTATTGTATTCCATGCTTCTGGACCTTAGTAGATAGAGACTCTATGTGAGTTGCTATGTTTAAAAACAAATCTGTCAGGTGATGGTCAGGTTTCTGGTGAGAAACCTCTTCATAGTTAGCTAGATTGGTCCTTGGATGACAGACACACATTGCAAATATATGCAAAGCCTTTCTATCTTGTTGGGCACTTTCAGATATTGTACTCTACTCTCATAGCCTTCAAGAGCCTTAGGTCGCTTCCAAGCTATAATGCGACATCAAGGCTCCACTGTTTCCTCAAGGCCAGGCCTGGGATCAGCAGAATTTGATGGGTAACCAGGTAAGTAACAAACTATTGAGCTTGACAAAGAGTTCTTCCAATTCGTGGGACTTGGCTCTCTGTTGGTCTGTGGTTGAATCTTGCCAATTTCCATCAGCTGGAGATCTCCTACCTTTGCTACCCATGCTAGACTCCGAGTGCCTGCAGGCAAAGAGGGGATAGATATTATGCTTGTTGCTATTGCTTGATCTCCCCAGCTGATGAGTGGCTTTCTGCTGTCCCCTGTGAGTGTAGGGCATGAACTCCATAGCAATTCACATTCCCTCCCTACTGCAACTGAGGATTTTTCTTTCTTTCTCCTCTCCTAATTGGTTCATCAGTCCTGCTATGACCCTATCCTGCCAGTACCCAGGACACTATCTGTTGGTCATCACCACTCTTCCCCTTCCCACCCCTGGTAACTGCTTCTTTGCTTGCCTCAGCACTAATTAGTGGCAGGACAGGTGGGCAATAAGAATTATACCATCTTACTTTTAGAAAGGGTCTTAGAGGTTACCTAGCCCAATCTGCCATCCCATGCAGAAATACCCTTTGCAACACCCCTGACAGATGGTTGTTAGGTAGCCTTAATTCAGCATTTCTAGAGATGGTGATTGACAAAACAAAAATCAATTTTCCATTTGGTAATTGAAGAGAGTCTTGTGCAACCCTGCTTCTGCCCAATTTTTCTGAGGGACTGCCCTGTGACCTGAATGCTGAGCAGATAGAGGGGATTGTGACTTCTGATTAGCTGAGAGAATGCTGAGGCATCATTCCTCTTCATACTTTTGTGAGTTTGTTACACACACAATTTGAGAGACGACCTCAAGAGAGAAAAGGATCAAGAGACAGGGGCAAAAGTGTAAAGTTCTGAACAGATAATGGTAGCTAGGGGATGCAGTACACAGAGCGTTAGATTTGCAGCCAGAAAGACACTGCCTCAAATCCTGCCTCAGACACTTACTAGCTGTGTGACCCTAGGCAAATTACTTAATCTCTGCCTGCCTTAGTTTCCTCATCTGTAAAATAGGGATAATAATAGCACCTACATCCCAGGGTTGTTATGAGGGGGGAAAATGAGATAATACTTATAAAGTACTTCCCAAATCTAAAAGTGCTATATAAATGATAGCTATTATTATTGTTGTTGTTGTTATTAAGGGGAGTTCCTGGAGTGTCAGACATGTTTCATCTGACCCCCACCCCAACCCCCTGCTCAACCAAAAGCTATTTTACTGTTGTATTTTCTTTGGCTTATTCCAATCTATATAAGTTCCCTGACTTTTGTTTACAGTTTTGTCTGGATAAATAGGTTGGTTTGCTATTCCTGATGGTCCATTTGTCTAAGCAGCATGTGGTTGGAAGGAGCTAAACTGGCCAGTACAAGTAAAGACCTCCCTCTCCCTGGACAGCAAGCAGAGAAATAGCTTTTACTCTGAACACTTTAGACTCATACCTCTAGATTCTATCAGGGGTAGGGAACCTATGACCTTGAAGCCACATGTGGCCTTCTAGGTCCTCAGGTGCAGCCTTTGACTGAGTCCAAGTTTTACAGAACGAATCCTTTTAGTAAGGGGATTTGTTCTGTAAAGTGTGGATTCGGTCAAAGGGCCACGCCCGAGGACCTAGGTGGACACATGTGGCCTCAAGGCCTCAGGTTCCCCACCCCTGCTAGATATTTGAGGGGCAGAAATAGACCGAATTCTAGCCCAACACCTTTGGACATCAAGCAGCTGCGATGCTCTTGCCTCTAGCCCGGCTTTTCCCTGAGCTAGGCTGCTGGTGGGATGGCAGCAGTCTCCTCCTACTCCTGATCCCAAATAATATCTATCCAGCCACTGGCAAGGCTCATCTTTACATAACCTTCCACTTGCTTTCAAGAGCTTAGTAACATAGTTAAGTCATGTATACTATAAAGTCCTGTATTGTATAGCACAAGGCTATCTCATTTACTTGTTTTTATTTTATTATAATCTCCAGGAACTGAGATACAGTCTTATGACCTCTAGATGACCTCAGTGTCTATCCTAATGTCCCTTCACACCATCAGTGCTTAAAAATGTTTCTCATTTGAATTTGTTGAACTCATGAGGCAATCTATTCTCTTTTTCAGACAGCTATAATTGACAGACAACTTCTTTTATTGAGATGACATATTCTCCGCAGCATGCTTTCCCAGGAGACAAAGCATGTTTCAGTAGAAATAAGAGTGTCCTTGCAGTCATAGGACTAGGTTCAAATTCCACCTATCGGACCTTAAGCAAGTAATTTAATCTTCCAGGGCCTTAGTTTCCTCTTCTGTCAAATTAGGAGACTGGGCTAAATAGCCCCTAAGGTTCCTTCTGGTCCTAGAAGGAAAGATTCTTTTTGGAGAATCACAGAATCTCAGATCTGGAAGAACTTCAGAGGCTTTCTAGTCTATCTCTTACCCAGACAAGAATCTTATCTATAAAACAAGTGGTCATCTAACTTTTGTTTGAAGACCTCCATTGAGGTTTACTATTTCCCAAGGTGGCCCATTGCATGTTGAGATAACTCTAATGATTAGGAAATTTTTCCTTATATGAAGCTTGAATTATCCACTTTGTGACTTCCATCTACTGCTCCTAATTCTGCCCCCCTATCCTGGAACGACAAAAACAAGTGTAATTTACAACGTCATTCAATATGGCATCTCTTCAAATAATTAAAGACAGCTATCGTGTCTCCACAAGTCACCCCTTCTCCAGGCTAGCCTCAGTTTTTTCAAACAATCATCCGTTTGCCCTCCTCTAGCTACCCTCTCATTTCTCAATGCTCCTCCTAAAATGTGGTGCCCAGAATTACACATAATATTGTATATTACAGCAAAGCTATCACATATTTAGACTAACATTATGCCTTTTTAAATGTAATTTAAGAGCATGTTTGTCTTGCCTTCCATGTCACACTGTTGACTTAGAATGAGCTTGCAGTCTACTCAGACCCCAGATTTTTTTCAGATTAACCAGAATAACTCTTATGTAACTAGGCATCTTCCATATTATAGTGGTGAAGTTTATCTTTTTTTAACCCAAACTTAAAACAAATTTGTGTTTGTATTAAATTTTATGTGATTAAATTCAGTCTCTCAAGATCCTATTGAATCCTGACTCTGTCATCGAGTGTTAGCTACCCCTCTTTGTTTCGTGTTATCTATTAATTTTATAGCCATATCATTTGGGCCTTTATGCAAGTCATTAATAAAAATGTTAAAGAGCACAGAGCCAAGAACAGACAACAATGATGCTCCACTGGAGGCCTCCTGCCAAGATGACATGGAACCACAAATAATTACTTATGTATGGATACTCAACTGGTCCTTAAAGACACCTAATTGTACTATTGCCCAATCCTTGTTACCGTGATGTATAAAAAGTTCAAAAGACATAGTATCTGAGTAATTAATCATTTTATTAATCATGCTAGTGGATAATTAATAAAAGGTATCAGTGGCGCTCTCAAATGTCAAAGACCCCTCATGGAACCCACTCAATGCTTATATGTTCTTGGGTCCAGGGGAAGTGACTCTGATCACTCAGTCTTGGTCAAAGAGACTTATCTATATTTATATCACCTTGTCTAGGGTAATCTAGACAAAAGGGGGAATCCACTTTCATTCAGACCTGACTAAAACTTGATGGGCCAGAATCCATCAATTCACCTTAAATTAAAATTTCTTTACCATTTGAACAAATCTGCATTTTCCCAGTGGGATGCATCTACCCAAGATTTCAACCCTTTATCAGTCCTACCTTTCGAAGGCTGACTGAATAGCCTACAGAGAATGAGGAAACAGAAGGGGGGAAACCTTGGTCCTAATTCAATAATTGGTTATTAATATAAGAGAGAAATAGTCATTTCTCTCATCACCCCTTCTTTTTCACAATAATAGCATGAGAGACTTCATTGAATGTTTTATTAGTGAAATAGCTGGCTAACCTAAGTCAGGCACTTTGTCCCTTAACTGGGTTTGAAAGAAAACTGCTTTCCCTGAAGACAGTGGGATGAGGAAGTGATTAGAGAGAAAGTCACGTCCAAAGAAAAGCCAGCTGTCATAGGGCAATTCTGGCCACACAAAGGGAGGGGTGGGCAAAGTGACTGACTACTAGGCCTATCTGCTCACTATCCCACTAAACTCTATTGCAAATATACTCCTGTATATTTCCAGGAATTTAAGTCAATTTTATTGGTCTACAGTTTACAGTTTCTTACTTTTTTTTTTTTTTGAAATTGAGATAGAGTTTACAGTTTCTTATGTTTTTTTTGAAAACTGAGATAAAATTTGCTCTTCTACAGTCCTACCATATATCATCCATTCTTTATGACCCTTCAAAGATCAGTGTGAGCAATCACGTCTGCCAATTATTTCCATGCTATCTGTAGTTCACATGGGCCAAGTGACATGGACTTAACTGGGGCAGCTCGGTGCTCTGTGACCATCCTCCTATTTATCTTGGACATTCAGTCATTAGTAACTATTTTATTCTGGTTTTTATTTTTAAATCCAAACATCATTTTCCTTCACACACAAAAAAGAAGCAAAGAATTTAAGAATTGAGCAGTTTTGCATTCTTTCTATCTTCAGTTATCATTATGCCTTCCACCCAGAGCAGCAATCCTATCCCTTCTTTGATCCACCTCCTTCTGCAATGTAATTTTTTAAAAAACTTCTTCCTTGGGCTGAGTGTTTCTTGCCAACCTCAGCTTATTCTGAGTTTCAGCACTCCTGACATGATTCTTTCAAGACCATGCCATGCTTATGTATTCATTCATTCTGTTACCTGCTCATGCTTCCATCTCTTGTTGTTGTTGTTGTTGTTGTTGTTGTTGTTGAGTTGTTTCGGTTGTGTCTGACTCTTCATGGCCTTCTTGGTAAAGATACAGAAGTGGTTTGCTATTTCCTTCTCCAGTTCATTTTCCAGATGAGGAACTGAGGCAAACAAGGTTAAGTGACTTGCCCAGGGTCACACAGCTAGTAAATGTCTGAGGTCAAATTTGAACTGAGGAAGATGAGTCTTCCTGACTCCAACCTTGGCACTCTATCCACTGTGCCACCTACCTGCCCTTCCATCCCTTGTACCTATCTTTAGAATACTGCTTGATGAGTTCCCTGTAAGATGTGTTGGACAACTTCCCGTTTTCTTTTTCAGTGGAATGGTTTCTTTTTGTATCTACAGGGTTTTATTCTTTAAAAGGTTTCCCATCTTCTTGAGTCAACCTTTTCTGTAGAATTTGAATCTATGGGATCTTACCCGTCTCTTTTCAGAACCTCTTGAAATGTACCCTACCAAAATCCAGAATGCATATCAGATTCCGCTAGGTTTTCCTCTGCTTTTGTGTCCCAGCTCCTAAGCTGGATAGTCATTTTTCCTCAAAAGATCCCATGATTTCTTTTTCAGTAATTAGGTCCTCTTCGTTGGTGAGAATCAGAACCAGAACAGAATTTCTCCTTGTTGGTTCCTTCACATTCTGGAGAAGGAAAATATCTTTAAGAGAAGCCAAGAAACTATCAGCAGCAATGCTTTTTCCAGAGATTAAATTCTAGCAGATGTCTAGAAAATTGAAGTCTCCCATCACTATTACATCATGCATCTGTGTCAGGCTTATGATGTTTTTTAAACTCTTCATTATTTCCTGTCTAAGTCTCAGTGGTCAGCAGCATTCTCTGATAACAGTATTGTTTCTTTACCGAAATGCTGTGCATTATGCTTCCCCTGGCCCACTCTGGTTCCTGTTTTTCCTCACACAAGTACATCTTTTTAGTGTATGTTACTACTCCATTTTCCTCCAAACCCCTTTTCTCTATTGTGTTTCTTTTGAATAAGGCAAGCCTATCCAATCATGGGTCTCATCTACCTACTGTCAATGATATCATGAGGTAAAATTTGCTTCCTTCTTGCCATATTTCATGTGTTTATTTATGCATATTTGAAGCAACAGGCTTTATTACTGGTATCTTGCTTGGACTTTTCTCCTGTGAACTTCTGAGTGTCTCTATTTCTGTTTTATTTCCTATATTGTAATTATTCTCTATGATATCTACCTCAATGGAAATATATGTCTGTATACATATGTATGTGTATATGTGTGTGTAAACATATATCTATATGTATATATGTATATATACACATATCTATCTACCTGCAGTTTTCTCCTTTCCTTTTACTCTTCAGTTTAAAGACCATCTGAGGACTCAACCTTGTGATGGTGGAGTGCTTGAAAGCTGAACAGCCCAAGTCTCTGACAACTACTCTAGCAAAGATGAAAAAATAACACCAAACTCAGTAATGATTCAAGATATCCAAACAAAAACAATAGTGAGCACATTTTCTCAGTAAGCTTAGAGTCACCAGGAAAGGGGTTAAGGCACTAAAGCCCAGGCCAGGATTACAACTCACTTGAAGCCTTCCAGCTTAGGCACCAGGGGTAAAGCAGGGAAACCAAGAACCTAAAGATATGTACTGGTACAGTGAGATGAAAGCTCAGACTAGGCTCTAGGCAAGGATGAGGGACTATAGCTGCATTCCCATAACTCTGAACCAAGGCTTGGGAGCCCATGGGCCTTATACCAAGAGAGTAATGATCAGAGTGTTGTACCCTGGAGCAGATTGACCCATGCAGACCACTCCAGGTACAGTATATTTGCTGGAACCACTCCTGGGGTCTTTGGATAACGCTTATTATCCACATGTAATACAATATGTATCAGGACCAAAGAGTTCTTTGCCCCACTCCCACCCCAATTCTTTCCAACAATGTGTAGAGAGCCTGACCCTAACTCAAAGTCCCAATTCAGGAACTAAAGCTGGACAATGAATTAACAGAAGAAAACTCTGAAGATAATGAAATATTATGGAGCTAGGGACACCCAAATCAGAAACTGAGAAGAAAATAATGCTATAACATCTACAAGCAGAACCTCAAAGAAAATCTCAGGTTTCTTCCAATCTCTACTAGAATTCTTGGAGGAAATAGAATACCATGATTTTACAAGTTGTGCACTTTTCTAATCCATCTTGCTTCTCTGAAGCCCTTTCCTTCAATAGGGAACGGTGATAAAAACACCATCTGTGCCTCTCATGTCTTCCATTTCTTTCCCACAATTTTGTAATCTTTAACAACGCTTTTTGGATTCCTTCTACTAATATCATTTGTACCCACATCAATCACCAGAAGTACATAGTAGTCTTTTGGTTTGACACATCCTTGGAGGTTCTCGGTTGTGTCTTAGATCTCTACCTAAGGGACGCAGAAGACTTCTTGGTAACCCCTCTGTGAGGTATCACCAAACACTATAACTTGTTGTTCTTCCTTCCACATTTACTCAAATATCTCTCATCTGAGGACACCTGTAAATTTTCTGTATCATTTCTTGCATGACAAACAGTCCACTTACTCTCCAGAGCATCCAGGTTCTTCCTCCTTAAGATAAACCTCACATCTATTTGGATTTTTAAAATAGTATTTTTTTTCTGATTATACATAAAGACAATTTCAATATTCATTTTTATAAGATTTTGAGTTCCAAATTTTTCTCCCTCCCTCCTTACCTTTTCCCCTCCCCAAGATGGCAAGCAATCTAATATAGGTCATCTGTTTCTTAACTCCATGGGTTCAGTGGTCCTCCTTCCCTTTTTTCTCTGTATAATGTCCTTTCACCCTCCAATCTGTTTTTTTCCACATAAATACATCACTTTATTATAATTCACATCACAGCCAATACTCATAAAATGCAGTGTTGCAAATTGCAAGTCCTAACAGGGAACATTTTATTTCATTTTTATCATTATTATTATTATTTTAAGTAATATTTTATTTTTCCCTAGTTACGTGTAAAGACAATTTTTAACATCCATTTTTTTTTAAAAATTTGATTTCTAAATTTTCTCCCTCCTTCCCCTGAGATAGTAAGCAAGTTGATATTACTCTCGAACCTTTTTTGACACTGATCAGAATTCCTCTCCAACTCTTTAGATCTTTTTTATTCTTTGATTGCACTTTGGAGTTCTTCTTCCATTTTTTTGGTGGGGGAGGGAGAATATTTCATTCTCCCTAACAACCTGGGGAATGGACAGGCATTTTTGAGACTCATTAGATTCTTCTCTAGCAGGGAAGCTAGTCTGCTCAAATGGCAGTCACAAAGAAAAATTTCACACACTCTAGGCAAGTCCCTGAAAAATTCTCCTGTTCTCCAATTTGTTTCAAATGGGTCCTTGATATTCTGGTTTGAAGTTTCCCTGGAGAACTGGTATATGCAAATTATCTAGGGAGCTATCATTCTCTTCTTTAACTCAAAAGCACCTTTTCAACCACCACCAACTTCCTTTTCCTTCCCTTCCTTTCCTCTTATCTTTTCTTAGTTGTCTTATCAACTACTTTCTCCTTGAGTCCTTCTTTTTTTTTCACTTTCTCTTCATATCCTTCTCTCTCTCCTCCCTCAGTTTGAGTGTTTCTTTTTTTCCTTCTGCTTAAGTCTTTCTCTGCCTCCTTCCCTTATTCCTTCCCTCCTTCATCTTGATTCCTTTGCTTTCAGCTGTGTTCCTTTTTACCTTCAAGGTTCTTCCGCATGAGTCTCTTCTCCTTCCCTTCTTATCTCTCTTCTCCAGCTTGTTTTCTTTATCTCCAGTTCATGTCCCTGTCTTTAACCTGGCACTTTATCCTCTTTTAACACTAGCCCTCTTCTTCCAATAGCTCTAACCGTCCTCAAGTATTTCTCTTCTTCTCCTCCCTCCATGAATCTCTCTTCTTCATTCCAAGTCCTCCTCTTCCATCTTCAACTCTCGCTACAAACATCATATTTTTATTAATAGTCTAAGATATATTGAAGAACTGAAGAAAAGAATTATATTGGCTTTTTGGGCTGCCATGTCACAATGTGGATTCATACTGAGCTTGCTGTTCACTAAGAAACCCAGGTCTGTTTCACATAAATTGCAAAGCTACCCATTGGCCCTAATTATGCTCCCTGGAGCCAGGTGACAGAGGAAAGGGAGGGAAAACCCCATCCTGGCCTCACTCCTTACACCACCCCAATTCATATCTCTATTCCTGATCATCTTCTAGATTCTCCTAGAATTTTTAGCAGTAAGGGTGAAGGGGAAGCCAAACAGGCAAGAAAAGTCCCATTATTTCTCTCCAATGCAGCTTCCATGCCTCCTTTTCACTGGGCATCAAGTGGAAGGAAATGAGATAGAGGGAAGGGAAATTTAGAAGGGGAGGGAAAGCATTGTCCTGATAGTACTTGTGTATGATCTTTGTTAACATCTCAAATTGGAACCTTATTGAATGTTTTTATTTTCCCATAAGAACATTATTATTCATTATGTATATATGATAGTTATCTATGCTTATGACTTATCAACCTCCCTTAGTAGACTGGAAACTTCCTAAGCACAGGGATATTATCCCATCAAACTTCTTTATCTCCCCCAATTCCCCACACAGGGCTCTGTGCACAGTAGACACTTAATAAATAGCTGTTGAATTTCAAATGTCCATTGGGTTCTTTGGTATTCTTGGTACAATGCTATACTACAGATACATTATGAGTTAAATAGGCTTTTGAGGGTTGACTTGGGAACTTAACTCCTGTGTATAAGATTGTTTCTATTAGGTTCTGAGATACAAAAACCAATTTATAAAGTAACTTTTGGAATATAACCCATTTGTAAATTGTGAGCTATTAGCATCAAAATCAGGAGCATTTCTTTCTAAGGCCCTCATTTAGACTAAAACAAGGAAAAGCAATTTCATTCTCATTGGCTTCCTGGGAATCAACCTCATCACCAAGAAGTCTACCTTAGCAACTAGGCAACTTCTCTCCTCCCAGGAAAAAAAGAAAGAAAGGTTTAATCTGAATCTTCAAAGACAGCACAGAAGTAATTCATTCCCCCACAATGTATGGGTATATATTGGAAATTACTTTATTCTATTTACTACAGCAAATACCTTGACAGGATTTTCTAAAATCTGTTTTTTTATCCCTGAGTTCCTACCTTTATGGCTGCAAGGACAGCCCTGTCCTAAAAGGGACTGATAGAAATAAAATGCCATTCAGATTGAGAGATACGTTCCCACACCTCCCAGACTCATTATAGGTGCACTCATGGACCATCCATTTTATGTTCTACCTTGTCAGAGCAGAATTGGGTGACTGACTCCCTGTACAAAATGTCACTAAAATGGAGTGACCTCACCATGTTTGGTGTCTCAAAGTCTCTTGAGTTGTTTTTGAATGCTTGGAAAGCAGCTTAGTCCAACATACTAGGCACGCACACATATGCCCTCCACTAACGTCTCTCTCCTCTAGTGCCTCTTCAGTATTAGAGGTGACCCTGGATTCTTGAAGTCTTTGCCAGTCAAGCTCACATTTAAAGTGTTTCAAGATTTGCAAAGCACTCAAGAAATATTATATTATTTGATCCTCACAATGACAAAAGCTGCCATGATCACCTCCATTTTACACATGAGAAAGAAGAAGCTGAGAGGCTAAAACAGGCAATACCTAGTCAATAAGCATTTATTAAATACCCACTAGGTGCTAGGCACTGGACTAAATGTTGGGGTTACAAAGAAATACAAAAAATATTCCTCTCAAGCTGCTTATAGTCTAATTAGGTTAAATGACTTGCTCAGGGTCACCTGGCCAGTAAATGTCTAAAGTGGGATTCAAACCCAGGTCTTCCTGACTCCCGCCTCTGTCACTTATTAGCTGTGTGACCTTAGATAAGTCACTTAACTTTTTTAAAAAGTCACTTACTTTCTGACTCTCAGTTTTTCTCCATCCATAAATTGAAGAGATTGGATTTAATGACTCCTCACGTTCCTTCCAGCTTTCAATCTATTATCCTATGGTGTGAGTCCACGATACTGTCCTCTATGCCCGGCTATCTCTACCAGAACCTCTGAGGCCGGAAAGCTTACAGGTATGATCAACTCAGTGATGGTTTGTCTGTGCTTTGTCATCTGAAGACTATACTTTGGATAAGATTGTCATCAGGAGGCTGGCCACCCCGCTCTGGCCATAGCAACTCATGAAGACCATTTATTAAGATGCAGAGGGATAATAGGCTTAAGTGTAACAACATTTATGTAATGATGTAAGGTTTGCAAAGCACTTAGAGAGGAGCACGATCCTCATTGATGGATTGAGTGACCACAGTGATATAATCATAAATCTTTTGCAGTACTGAAATAGTCCTGTGTAAACATATATTTACACCCATGTGTATATATATATGCATGTATGCATGTGTATATATGTGCATTCCACCCCAGCTGGCCACTTTTAAATTTTCACTTCATCTACATATTATAACCATTTGTGTGTCATGAATTCTGCAAAATATTGGCTTTTAGAAATACACTAGTGTCCCATACTCTAGAATTCTTAGCAACTTTTAAAATATGTACAGTAAGCCTTTTTTTTTTTTTTTAATTTTTACCACCCATAAAAGTAGGAAGCTGGATTGTTCCTTGGCTCACAAACAAATGCACAACTGTCTTCTGGTCTAGTTTGCAACTCCAAGTCTCTGACCTGGAACTGACGGAGTTGCAAGTGTACTGCTTACCTTTGAATTGATGCCTCAAAAACCTCTGGCTGAACCCAGCTCCTATTCTTAAGGTTGCATTCTCAAGTATTGACAAAACAGATCTTTCTGCCATCTGCTTTCTAAGATAAGCTTTATTACTAATCAAAGTATATGGTATATATTATTAGAGAAAAGAGGAAAAAAAGGCTTCTTTTTCCTCTACCTCTGAAGTCACTTTCACTTAATGCCTGTGAATTCTGTCATCAGAGATTTATTCTTCTGGATCAAAAGATTATCCTTTGTTAAAAAGGAAATGTCACTGGGAAAGGTAACACATTAAGACTGCTACTGGTCACTTGCACTTTAGTTTATACTGGTCTATGTTATTCATTCCAACATGAGAGGTAGATTAGAGCAGATTCTGATGAGTAAAGGGGTATTAAGACCATGAGGACATGGACAGGAAAATGGGAAAGAAGGGAGCTCAAAGAGGAAGAGAAGATAAATCTCACAATTTGATTGAGGATGAACCCACTTTATTCATTCAACAAATATTCACTGAACATCTACTATGTGCTAGATACTATATTAGATATACAGGGGGAGGAGAGATACAAATATGACTGAGATATGGTCCCTGCTCTAATGAAACTTACATTCTGGTAAAGAAAATAAGATGAGCCTAAATATGTTTGCAGAGTCTTGAACCAGAGGATGGGCTACTAGGTGAACACATAAGATGAAATAAAATGTGAAAATACAAAAAAAATAAAGAAATGAACAGATTTTTATGGTACCTCAAAGGCAGGAGGGATCACTTTTCTGGGTGAAGGGATGTGAAAGGAATCTGTTCATATCATTCATTTTTAGATGTTTACCTATCATCTCTTTAATAACATGTTCTAGGATTTTACTGGGAATGTAAGTATTACTCACTGACCTGTAGTTTGCATACTCTATTTTGTGACCCGGGTATACTCTAGACTACCTGGACAGAAAGAGGGAATAGATAAATTTCTGGGAGCAAAATCACAAGCCTGGCACACAGGAATGAAATACTGCAGTAGTGACAGGACACCTATACAGACATCTGTCAGAACTCTCACTCTTCTAAAAACAGAGCATCTACTGACTTCTTGACTTGCTTTAATGATAATTTTGTCCTTCAAAATATGGAGGAAGAGAAAATTCTATTCTGGATCTCCTATTCACTAATGGGAAAGAACTGATAGCTGGGGTGAAAATGATGAGATATTGGGGGGAAGTGACAACTTCATCTTGGGATTTGTAATAGAGGAGAGGAAATCAGGCTTAGTGGGATATGTACCCTATATTTTTTATGAGGTAGATATCAAAGTATTCAGAAGGATATATAAGATCTTAGTGACTAAAATTCTACAGCCCAAGAGGGATTGGAAACTCTCAAGAATGCAGCTCTGAAAACACACAAACAAGCAACAGTTCTGATAAGGAGGAAATGTGGGAGTTCTCTAACAAGATCAGTATGGACTCATAAAGAACTCACCAATCAACTTGATTTTAAAAGGACATGAACATGTTGAATTTACGATATACTTAAAAGGGAAAGCAATTCAAGGTTTCATATGTAATCCTCTTTTTATGTTCTACTATGTCAATCGAAATGCTCATTTTATTTGGGGTTTAAGTTCAGCATAATTTTGTTGAAGACATAGAAAATGGAAGCAAGCGTGGGTAACATAGGATGAATACAAAAATGTGGCAGGGTTCTATAAAAAAGGTGTCAAGGGTGCCACAGCTCAGAATGAGCTGAATTCAGCAAACTTCCAGTAAGGATGCCAAAGGACAACAAAATGGGATTTTTAAAGCTATATTGGGAAAGAGAGGATTCAAAAGGGGATACAACTGCTGTTTGGAATGGATGGGATGATGAGGATGGAAACAGATGCTTGATTCTTGTTTTGTTTCCACTTTTTCTGTCAAGGGGAAACAGTTTAGATTGGAAAGCACAGGAACAAAAATGACAAATAGGGAACTGATAGTGGGTATAAAAGAAAATAGTAAGAGAGTACCTATCAGACTGTGATAAACAGTAGTCACATGACTCGGGCAAACCATATCCTCAGGTACTGAAAGAATTGGCAGATTGGGCAAGATCATGAAAAATATGTGAAATATTGCAGGAATGGAGGACAACTTTTAAAAGGAAAAGAAAAAAAATAAGGGGAAAAGGACAGAGTCTGCAAACTATAGGTCAGTGCACTTGACTTCAATTCCTGGCAATATTCTAGAACATCATTAAAGAGATAATGGGTGAACATCTAGAATTAATGAATGAATGGCATAGTAAGTTGGCACTTAATAAATGTGATTGAGTGAAAAGTATTTATTAAGGCACTTACTATGTGCTAGGCTCTGAGGATAAAAAATTTTTAAATGCCCTCAATAAACTTACATTCTAAGAGTGGGGCACAACCCATATAGGGGAGTAGTGGCCAGGGAGGAGTATTTTTGTTGGGAAAGTTCCACACATGGTGAATGGAACCATATGAGAACAGACTGACACACCTTTCCCAACAGCAATGGCAGTATTGATTTCATTATGGTTTCAGAACTGGAAGGTGGTAGTGAGGGAGCCAAAAAGTATAGGGGATAGCAGCTGGCCAGGAGGTAGCTGGGGAGGAAAGCAAAGCCTTAGAGCCAAACTAGTCTCAGTGGATCACGTGAGGCAGATAGTCACCAATCAGAACAGAAGGACCCCTATCTGGGAATTCCAGAGCTGAAAGGGTGAAATCCCCCAGGGTATGGTCTCTGGTCTCTGTAGAAAGGTGGTTGGCAAGGAGAATGCCAGAGAGGAAAGTTTGCGAGAAAAGGAAGCAATGACTATAAAAAGGCATTAAAACTTGAGCAACAACAGGTCATGCTAGGATAACCTTATTTCCTTTTTTTTTTTTTGACAGTATCATTGAACAGGAAGATATGGGAAATGTTAAAACTCACCTAGATTTTAGCAAATCATTTGATAAAGTTTATCATGCTATTCTTGTAGAAAATATGGAAATATGTAGGCTAGAAAGGAGTACAATTAGATGGTTTCAGAATTGGTCAATTATCCACAACAAAAGAGTGTTTCAATATCATATTTGAAGATGGTCTCCAAAGGAGTACTCCATAACTGGTGCTTTATCTTGTGCTGTTTAATATTTTTATTAGTGAATTAGATAAAGGCATAGATGACATGCATAGCAAATTTGCAGATGACTTAAGGTTGAGAGACTAACACATTGGATGACATAGTCAGGATCCAAACAGTCTTGACAGGCAAGAACATTGGGCTGAATCTAATAAGACGGCTTTGAATAGGAATAAGTATAGTCTTAGACTTGGGTGCAGAAAATCAATTTCACAAGTACAAGGTAGGGAAGCCATAGTTACAAAGCAGTTTGTCTAAACAGTATTTTGGGGCTTTATTGGATGGCAAGCTCAGTCAGAGTCCACAGTGGTTCTCCTACTATTCCTCACACCTGAAATTCCATCTCTCATCTCTGTTTTCACACTGACTGTGCTTCACTCCAGTAATATGTTGTCTCCTCACCTCCGCTTCTTGGAATCTCTAGCCTCCTTCAAAGCTCAGCTCAAGGGCCACCCTCTATGGGAAGCCTTTCCAGATATCCCTAACTGTTATTATCTTCCTCCCACACCCTTCCCCACACACATATTACCAGGGTGCGCTGGAGCCAGCTCAAACCAGCTAATGAGAGTCAGTTGTTAAATTTTCACTGTGAGCATTTATACCCCAGAAACTGACAAATGGTATGATTCGGGGCTTGATGTATGTGTGTGTGTGTGTGATTGCATATTAAGAAAATGATGGAGAAAATGTTAGTAATGCAGATTAAACTTAAAAGTGTGTCATGTGTATATGTTTTTCAGAGTCACTTGTTAAACATTTATATATATATATGTAGTGTGTGTATATCTGTATATGTGTGTATATATATACACATGCATATGTGTGTATACATGTGCATATAGTGTGTATGTGTGTGTGTGCATATATACACACACATACATATGTATGTATGTATATATATACATACATATGTATGTGTGGAGGGAAAGAAAGAGAAAGAGAGAAAGAGAATGAATGAATGTGTACATGTATATTATTTCACTTGATAGGATGCCAGCCCTTAAAGGCAGAATCTGTTTCATTTTTGTCTGGCACATAGTAGGTGTTTACTAAATGCATTTCAATTGATATGGCAGCAAAAAACCACTAATACAATAATGGGCTATGTTAAGAGAGGCACAGCTTCCAGGAAGAAGGTACTGATCCTACAGCACCCTGCAATGGTGAGACCACATCTGTAGTATTGTGTTCTGTTCTTAATGCCACAGTTTGGGAACTCCAGCTTATAGAAATGCAGAATCTATAAACTGCATTTCATAAACTGGAGAACATCCAGAGGAGAACAGACATCATGGCAAGAAAAAAAAACCTAAAACTAAAAATGGTTAAAAAAAAAGAAAGAAAGAAAAGAAAAACAAAAGAGGGGGGCAGCTAGGTGGCACAGTGGATAAAGCACTAGCTCTTGAGTCAGAAGGACCTGAGTTCAAATCCAGCCTCAGACACTTATTAGCTGTGTGACCCTGGGCAAGTCACTTAACCCCTAACAAAACAAAACAAACAAACAAAATCAAATCCCTGTCACATGAGCATCAGTCAAAGGAACTAGGGACATGCAGCCTGAGAAACAGAGTCCAGGAGCATGGTAGTTATCAACAAGTATTTGAAGGGCTGTCATATGAGAAAGGGATTAGAATTATTCTGTTTTGCTATGGAGGACAGAACTATGAGTAATGGGTAGAAGTTAGAGGGCGACAGATTTAGTTGTCAGGAACAGCTACTGAACAGGAAAAGCTGTCCAAAAGCAGAATGATTGACCTTGAGAAGTAGTCCTCACTGGAGGGAAGTGGTGCAGTGGATAGAGCGCTGGGCCCAGAGTCAGGAAGCCCTGAGCTCAAATCCGACCTGAGACACTTACTAGCTGTGTGACCCTGGGCAAGTCATTTAACCCTATTTACCTCAGTTTCCTCATCTGTAAAATGATCTGGAGAAGGAAATGGTAAACCACTCCAGTATTTTTGCCAAGAAAACCCCCAATGGGGTCACAAAGAGTCAGACAAGACTGAAAGGAATGAACAACAGCAACAATTTTAAGTGAATGCCCGATGATATACTGAGTGTGCTAGAGTAGGGATTCTTTTTACTGTGTTAAGTTGGACAAGAAAGCTGCTGAGATTCTTTCCAACTCTGAATTTTTATGATTCTATGAAAAGTAGGTTGGGGTCAAATCTTAGAGGACCTTGAAATAATAAGGAGGTACTGCTTTTTTATTTCTTTTCTCAAGAAGTCAATGTGACCACTGAGAGATTTTTAACATAGTTAAGACTATGCCTTAGGAAAATTAATCTAGCAGCTTTGATGGATTAGAGTTGGGGGAGATGTAAAATGAGGAGATACATTGGGAGGCTATTACAATAGTCCAGAGGATAGATACTGAGGCTATGGTCTAGGGGGGTGGTGATCATAAGAATGGGAAGGAGGGGGTGGGTGTAAAAGTCACTAAGGAGGGAAAATGGGTAGGATTTAGCAGATCAGATATAAAGATGAAGTCAAAGAGTCCAAAGGTTTCAAGGACAGTGGTGTTCAAAGATAACAGAAATAGGGAAGTGAGAAAGAGCAAGAGTTTTTTGGGGGGAGGGGAGATGAGTAGGTGGTTTTAATCATATTGAATTTGAGGTGCTAAATTTTTTTTTGGTATTAGCATACCTCAGAGGTGGGGAACCTGTGGCCTCAAGGCCACATGTAGCCTTCTAGGTCCTTGGGTGTGGCCTTTTGGCTGACTTCAAGTTTTACAGAACAAATCCTTTTATTAAGAGGATTTGTTCTGTGAAGTTTGGATTCAGTCAAAGGGCCACACTTGAGGACCTAAAGGACCACATGTGACCTTGAGGCCTCAGGTTCCCCATCTCTGGTATAGCTAGTATTTGTAGAGCTTTTATTGAGATGCCAAAAAGACTTTGCATTGGTATAGCTAGTATCAATATGGTGCCTAAAGGTTTGCAAAGCACTTTACAGGTTTTCTCATTGTCTCATGTTTTGTCATCACAACCCCGTGAGGTAGGGGTTATCATTGTACCCATTTTGGTGATGAGGAAACTGAAGTTCATGGAGGTTAAGTGACCTGCCCACTATTAAGTGCCTAAGGCAGGATTTGCCAGGTCTTCCTGCCTAAGTCCAGTGTTTTGACCATTGCTCCATCTTGCTTCACTAAAGGAACATGAAAACTACTAACTATGTTAGAGAACCAAGCATAGGCCTGGAAGATCTCATCTTAATCAAAGCTGCTGACTGAGACTGGGTAATTAGAGACTGCCATTTATGTAGCCACCTGCTGTTCTACCCCCTGATAAATAAGCAAAGAACCACTGTCCCCTTCGTTCTAGGTTCTCTTGCTTTTCTAGAACTCCCTTGGGATGATGCAAATCGCATTGCAGTAAGAATTCACCTTCTAGCTCCATTGATATCTAGGCCCATATCCCTTTTCTGAGACTTCTATTCGACTCTGCTATATCCCTGACCTGACTTTGCAATCTTATGTGGGGGCTGGAAGTGTGGAACTATGCCCCCAAATTGGTAGTCTGCTCTTCCTGTCAAGATCAGTACTGATGGAGGAACTCTGATTGTGAGGCTTGACATAAGAAGAAACCCAATTACAGGCAGCAATAATCTCCTTTCATTTTTGAAAGGAAATTTCCCCAAATGGGTTCATTTGTATTTAGAAGTTGGTTCTTGTGTAGGGCATGATTTATGTGCCCATTAAGTGATTCAGCTGGAAAAAATAGACGCCCCAACTGGCACCTTCACCTCTGAGATTCTGCATTTCTATAAAGTACTTTTTTGCTCCTTTAATAGTACTTTCTTAGGAAGCAGCAGATTGTGTACACTTTCCCCATCCTGCCCCCCACACCCACCCAGTTGTGCTATTGTATCTTCTGGATTGCAACATCATTCGCCTGAGGCCATGGTTTAGAATATCTAGATTCCTTGTAACTAGAGGTTCAAATCCCAGTAATGCTGACTCAGAAAGTAACTAAAGTTGAAAATGATAAAGAGATTCAATTTAAAGGAAGGGGAAGGAAGAAAGGAAAAGGCTTGGGACATATTACAGACTCTTGAGACCTTAAAAGGGGATTCCTCGGATATCTGTTCAAGTATCTATGAAATAAGAGAGAAGTCATCCAAAGCCTCATTATGGTATGAGGTGATTGACTCTGGGTTTTCTAAAACTCTGTCAGTAAAGAACAAGCTCTGGCAGGTCCTCCCAAGCTCGAAAAACCTCACATATGGGTCCTGGTGACAGATTGTGTGTTTATAGTTCGGGAGCCAGCCTAGCTAAATTTGGAAAGGCTCATCACAAAAAGGCTGGCTTGTTATTGTTCATTTGTTTCAGTCGTGTCTGACTCTTCGTGACCTCATTTGGGGTTTTCTTGGCAAAGATACTGAAGTGGTTTGCCATTTCCTTCTCCAGCTCATTTTATTCATGAGAAAACTGAGGCAAACAGGGTTAAGTGACTTCCCCAGGATCATACAGCTAGTAAGTGTCTGCTGTCTTCCTGACTCCAGGCCCAAAGCTCTACTCATTTCACTATGTAGCTGACCCTAAAAGTCTGGCTACCAAGTGATTAAATGTTTGACCGCAGAAACTCACTATTTCCTCTTACAAGATGGAAAGGGGCTATAGTCCGTGAGGGCAGAGGAAGTTATTTATGCAGATAAAAACCATGAATCCTTGAAGCATTAATATAAATGAATATAGGATAAGCTTGGCCACCACACATGGAATATGGATTTATTATTTGTGTCTCTATCACTTCTAGAGACTGACTGCTCATCATACCAACTTGTGGGATGCTTACTGATGGACTATAAGATTCCAGAGACTTCTATCTCCTGACTTTACTGGCTTCTTTCAAAATAGCTAAAATCTCTTCCATAAAAAGTATCTCCTGATCGCCTTTAATCTCAGTGCCCTCCCTCTGTTGCTTATCTCCAATGTATGCTGTATATATATTGTTTGTAAATAGCTGTTTGCATGTTGACTTTATCATTATACTGGGAGCTCCTTGTATTTTTTTTTTCCAGAGGGGAGGTAATCCCCAGGGCTTAGCACTATTCCTGGTACATTGTAAGCACTTAACAAATATTTGTTGACTGACTGACTGACCTGCAGGTAGGGACAAAGTCTATATTATTAATCTTTTCAACCCCCACAGCACCTAGCCTAGTGCTTTGGACATAAATGTTTGTCAAATAAATATTGAATGAAGACATGCAAGAAAAAATGCGCAAAATGTGCACAAAAAGAAAGCTGGAAAAATATGTAGAAATTATAGTAAATGCTGAATAATGTTCTTTTAAAATAATGAATTGGAAAAATGTTTTGGGACTGTCTAAGAGGAGACCAAACAATCTCATATTCCCTTTCGCCTTATATCTGAAAAATCAAGTTGCCTGAAACAAAAGCCTCAAAGAAATTAACTGAAGATGTCATTCTATCCCCTTCACATTTGCATTGCCATTGGTAATTATAGAAATGAAGAGCAGAGTAGGTTTTCCCTAATTTGCTTATTGTTCATTGCTTGATTGAAGCTAATTATCCCACTCTCACATTGCTCTTTCTCCCCTCCTCTCTCACTTCCATTCAATATGTATGTATTTAATGCCTGCTATGTGCTAGTCACTGTAGGACACATAAAGATGAGCAAGACAGTCCATGTCCTCAAGAAATTAATGGTTAAGGAGAGGAGGAATGACATCGCTACACACGCACCTCTAATATGAGGCAGGCCAGAAGTGCCATTAAGAGAGCTACTGAGGGGAGAGACAGAGACAGAGAGAGACAGACAGAGACAGAGATAGACAGAGACAGACAGAGAGAGACAGAGAGAGACGGAGACAGAGAGAGGTGACAGAGACAGAGAGAGAACTCATACATGGTTGTGGGAAATCAAGAAAAGCTTCTAAAAGGAGGTAATAGGTCAGTTGGATATTTAAGGAGAGGCAATTTTGACAGGCAGAGATAGTGAGAAAATATACCAGATGGAGAAGATGGCATGAATCAAAGGCAGGAAGGCACGGGGCCTTTTCAGATGTAAGAGAATAGTCTAGCTTGACAGGGATACATGGTAGTACATGTAGGGGCACAATGGGAGTTAAAGAGGACATAGTGGATGGTTGCCCAAGCAGTTAAAACTTTACTGGTAGGCCATAGGGAGCCATTGAAGGATTTTTAGTCATGGATTAACGTGATCAGAGCTATCCATTACAAATATTTATCTGACAGCAGTCTATAAAATGAATTGGAAAAGGGAGAAACACTAGAGGTTAGAGAGACCAGTTAGGAGACATAACAAGGGTCTTTTGAACTAAGGAGGTGGTTTTGAGTATTGAGAAGACTTGCTTTGCTTATTACATAATTTTAATAAAACTTTTATATATTGTATATATTTATAACTATGTTATTTTATATATATTTTTATAAATAAAATTTTATTATTGTATTTTATCTTTTTTACATCACTATAATTTCCCCTAGTATCCGTTTCCTTGCCAGGGAACCATTTCATATAACAAATAACTTTTTATCAAAGACAGGAAAAGAAAAGGAAGAAAAAAATCAGCATAAGTGATTAATATATTGAAAAAGTCTGAAAATATGTGCAATGTACAATACTTGAAGGCTTCTCATCTCTACAAAGGGGCAGAATGGGAGTATCTCCCATATCTTTTGTTCAAAGTCATATTTGGACTTTATAATTCTGCAACATTCACTTTTGATTTTGTGCACGCATGTGGTTGTTCTTTCCATTTACATCGTTGTAATCATTGCATGTATTATGGCTTTGACTCTGTTTATTTCAATCTGCATTGGTTCACATAGATGTCTCCATTCTTCTTTATGTCCCCCATACATCATTTCTTATAGTTCTGTAGTATTCCATTACTTTCATGTACCATATTTTGTTTAGCCATTCCCCAACTGAAGGACATTTACTTTGTTTCCAATTCTTTATCCCAAAAAGTGTTGTTATAAATATTTTGGTGTGTATCTTTCTTCTTATCGATAACCTCCTTGGGGTTTAAGCCTAGTAATGGAATCTCTCAGTCAAAGGGCATGAACATTTTAGTCCCTTTTTTTTTCATAAATCCAAATTGCTTCCAAAAATGATTTGCAGTTCTACCAACAATACACTAGTATACCTATCTTTCCACAGCCCATTCAACATTGATATTTCTATCCTTTGTTATTTTTGCCAATTTGTAGGGTGTGATATGAAGCCTCGGTTTTTGTTTTGATTTACATTTATCTTATTATTACTGATTTAGAGCATTATTTCACGTGGTCATTAATAGATTATAATTCTTTTGAGAACTGTTTGTTCATATCCTTTGACCACATAATTTTCTACTAAAAATTCTCATCATCCCACAAGTACCTTTTCCACATTCTACATGTAGTTTATATTCTAGAGTGACCACAAAGAAATGATCATTTCTTCCAAGGAAAAGGGACAACTTCTCCCTTTGACCGATATATAATAGCCCTTCGTATTCAGAGATGATGCTACTGATGGGGTGATGATTGCTATCCTACTACATGACAATGACTAGAAAAAAATGATTTTCTGAAGTGAACTCACATAAATTATATCCTTTGGTTGTAAAAATATCTATATGAAATGTTCTCCATATATATATATATAAAAAAAGGAAAAATCAATGTGATAGAACAGTTGGCCCTCGAGCAAATCACTTAACCTATAACTGCTCAATTTCCTCGTCTGTAAAATGAAGGAGTGGAGGGAGGAAAGGGAGCAAGTATTTATCAAGTGTCTACTCTGTGCCATGCATTGTGCTAAGCACTTTACAAATAACATCTCATTTGATCTTCACAACAACACTGGGAAATAAGTGCTAATATTAGAGCCACTTAACAAATGAGGAAACTGAGGCAAAAAGAGGTTAAGTTGCCCATGGTCACACAGCTATTAAGTGTCTGAGGCCAGATTTGAACTCACATCTTCCTAACTCTGGGACTGGATGATCTTTCAGGTTTCTTCCAGCCCTAAGATCTTACTTACAAAAATAAAAAGCAGAACATATGTTTCCTAATTTACTCCTTTTTTTTCACCGTTTTATTCAAGTCTTGGCTTTTCATTGTCCTAACTTTGCTCTTTTTCTTACTCTTTCCCTTT
The DNA here is from genome assembly GCF_900497805.2 of Vombatus ursinus. NCBI lineage: Eukaryota > Metazoa > Chordata > Mammalia > Diprotodontia > Vombatidae > Vombatus > Vombatus ursinus. Next base: position 2,505,931 of record NW_020954569.1, on the reverse strand, counting down.
GATTCTACTCAAAAAAATGTTTAGTAAGTCTCTACTATCCACAAGATTCTGAGAGAGGTACTTACCAAATGTTAGTGGTGGCAGATCTTTATTTCTTATTCTTTCTCATTCTTCCTTTCCCCTTCCCCCCCACCCCCTTTATCACACAGTAGTATATAGAGTATAGTGAGTGATTAAGGAGAAGGGGGGGGAATGGATGGAGTGTAGCCCCTTCATGGTGAGGGCCGTCAGAGGCAAAGTGAAGGATGGAGAACCCAGACGGAGGTCACTACTGGGAAAAGCAGCTAGCTCCCTTCTAGAACACAGCTAGGGTGGGGGGTGATACCAAGGGGGAAGATTTGTATATAAGGAAAGAAAATAGGGGGTAATTGTGAGCTTTCAATCTTTGCAAGCTTTTAAATTTCTTTAGGTAAAAGGTGCCCTGGGAAACACATATCTACCTTCTTCTACTCCTTCCCCACCCCCACCTCCACCCCCACCCATAGTCAATGTAGGAGCATAATGGGTGATATGTAAACATGTGAAATTTGGACTCATGATAACAATTTTCAGGGAGATAGCATGACACTGTCTGTAACTTGTACTATGCTTTCAATTTAGACAAGTTGGTTTTTAGATTTAGGTCAAAGTGAAAATAATTTTAGTTTAGTTTTGTTTTGGTTTTCTAGCACATGCTTCCTAGGCTAAGTACTTCCTAGTCTTCCTAGAATTTCCAATTTTATATGGTTTATACATGCATAAATATATTATACAAGTCATATATGCTATTGAAAAGAATTCTTTAAAAATTGGTTTTAAATAACAGTGAATGCAGAGAGGCACCATGGTATACCAGGAAGAGTGCTGGCAGAGGAACTGGGTTTGAATTCTGAATTGGGGCAGCTGGGTGGTGCAGAGGATAAAACTCCAGCCTTGGAATCAGGAGGACCTGAGTTCAAATCCAGCCTCAGACACATGACACTTACTAGCCGTGTGACCCTGGGCAAGTCACTTAACCCTGATTGCCTCGAAAGAAAGAAAGAAAGAAAGAAAGAAAGAAAGAAAGAAAGAAAGAA